>NC_068401.1:19387999-19694785 GCF_023724105.1 Carassius gibelio | reverse complement strand
ATGTTTCTTATTTTATGTTATATTTTATGTAATAATCATGTAATTATGTAATACCTATTTATTAATAGTCGTTGACAGTGGGAATGTAGTCTTTGATAACTCAAGTGGATTTTTTTCTTTCTACTGAAAGAGTTGGTTCTGGTAAAGAGTATACCCAAGTGTGAACCTAAAGTTTTTCCAAAATCGCTCATTCCTAAAAAGATGATTCACAATATATTTGTCTTTTTTCCTTAAATATGTTCTCATTAAATTTAACCCTAACCATTCTATAATAATTGTTTTTGAATTAGAATTTAAAACTTCTGCATTTTTTCATATTTAAATACACTGCCATTCAAAAGTTTAGCATCAATAATAAAAAATAAAAAAAGTTTTTTTAAAGCCTCTTCTGCTCATCAAGGCTGCATTTATTTGATCAGAACTACAGTAAAAACAGTAATATTATGATAAAGTGATTGTTATCTTTTTAATATACTTTAAACCAGGATTTTATTTCTGTGGTGACAAAGCTGAATTTTCAGCATCATTACTCCAGGTTTCAGTGTCAAATGATCCTTTAGAAATTATTCTAATATGACATACAGCCAAGTATGGTGACCCATACTCAGAATTTGTGCTCTGCATTTAACCCATCCAAAGTGCACACACACAGCAGTGAACACACACACACACACACACACAAAGTTCTGTTGCTCAGTATAAAAATCATTACACTTATAGAAAGTCCTCATAATGATAGATGCACCAACATTTGTGTTGGCTTCTCAACAATTTTTGATAACTACTCCTGCTGTAACCTCTAACCCATAATGTCTCTCTCCTTCCTGGGATTTGGTGGGTTGGTATAAACATTTTCTCTGAAATTGGTCACCCTAGCCTTTGCTTAAGCTTTTTTGTTTGGTTATTAAATAATATTTAATTTAATAACTCATTATATATATTTAACAATAGTCTGTATGATTAAATTCTCATTACCGAAAAAGAGGTTCTCTCTACCGCAACTGGCCTTAAATTGTTGCGGTGAGTGAAAATGGTGTTGCGGAGGATGAGGTGTCTTAGCATGTTTTGCTAACAACAGAGAAGCCATGATGATTTAGCTAAATTTTTACTCTGTGTATATAATCAGTCATTAATGAAGTATATTTTCATAGAAAATTTGTCATCTAATATTTTTCTAAATGTGGAAAACTACCCGTTTCAGTGATAATCAATTTGTCGTGTACACGTTCTGACAAGATAATTTTTTAAATTACAACATAATATAAGTTAAGATAGAGCTGGATGCATTGCGGTAATGAGAATTTCAGCAGAAAATGCAATAAAATGCAAAAATAATTAATTCCTATGTTGAAATTACTCTTTGTGCAAGGTAGAGAACAGTATTGTCTTTATTATGGTGTTTTTATATATTACTAAATTGCATGTTTAATATCTAAAATCACTAGTGACATGGCGTTTCAACTATTTCGTGAGAATGACCCACGTGTGAGAAGAAGTCTAACAATGCTGCTGCAGTCTGTTTTGCAGTAACATCTCTCAAAGGGTAGGCCTCGGGGTATCTGGTTGCATAATCACAAACTACCAGACTAAACCGGTTCCCTTTCTGACTTCTCTCCACAGGTCCCACAATGTCGACCCCTATCCTCTCAAAAGGTGTATCCACTGCAGATATTGGAATAAGAGGTGACTTTGCAGGTGTCCTACCAACTGCTAACTGACACTCAGGACAAGTCTTACAATACTCTTTCACTTCGGTATACATACCGGGCCAATAAAACCATTTGGAAACTCTCATCAATGTCTTAATGAACCCCATCTGACCTGACCAGGGAATTGAATGGCTGAGCTCTAACACCTTTCTGCGCTGAGCTTTGGGTACCACTAACTGCGAACCTTCCTCTTCACTATGTTAATAAAGAAGACCTTGTTTCATCCTGTAACGGATATGCAGATCATCGATTCATGTGTTTAATTCAGATTTTCCAAATGAAACTCTTTTTGCACCAAGTGCCTGGCCTGGCGCCAGCCTGGCTGGACTTAAATTATTTACGATGCCCATGCGAGCTTCAAAGAAGAAATCAAAACCCCCAACCACATTCCAACATACACAAAAGGAAACCTTTCGTAAAGTTCCTTACTTTTGTAAGTCCTTATTAATATGTATTTTAAATATGTTTATGGATTGCATAAAATGGTTAATCCTTGTTATGTGAAGAGTATAAGTTGCAAGCTCATACTTTAGGAAATGTCTCTCCTCACTTTAACTTCCTCAAAGAGAGCCACGTTTCTGCAACCCCCATCTTTGCAGGTCGTAAAACTTTACGACCACCCTGGACACTGGAGAGAAGAGAAGCCAAATCTTCTCCCCAATGCATTCTATGGAATGAATTCGTTACCTGTTAGTTTTTATGTTTTATAAATGTATTACGTATTCCCTTTTGGTACATTTAGATGTTTCCCAACATCTGCAGTGTTATCATGTGTTAAGCAAATCTTTAAATATGTGTAATTCTACATTTGAATGTAACTTCATGTTTTGATCACATATACCTATTATGTTTAGTCTTGTTCTAATCGTCATGCTCTGACAGACCCATTTATCTAGAGCAAAGTAATGGAAAAATGTATGTAATCTGAAGTACGAACCTATAGAAATATCCCTGATGGAATCGGACAAGCACTAGATCACCAGGGGGGGTTGTCTCCACAGAGACAAAGGAACTTTTCCCTCCGCTTCAGATCGCGGACATTCATTCGATGCTCCCTCGAAAATGGGCGTGAACTATTTCAAGCTATAAGAATTGACCAAACAAGGTCCACCCTCTCTTCTTCCTCTTCTTCTCGTTCTTGGTTCTCGGACACGCTGCTCTCCTGTGTGACCCTCCACGCGGCCTCGCGCCGCGCTCATAGCGCAAGCCCCCCCCTCAGCACAGGGGCTGAGAGAAAAAGCCATTTTAATGGCTCCTTTAGAAGCTTTCGTTTCATTCGTTTCTTTTCTTTACTAAGTTTATTCAACTATTCGCCTCTCCACGCAAGGAAGACGAATTCTGGGACATTGTTTGTTGAACCTTTCAAATACCGCGCGAGGACAGAACAAAGGACCACGTGCTCCACGCTCACGCAAAGATCCAGCGAAGCGTGCATGCGCGTCACATGGCCTCCGGCACACGCACACTGTTTTCAAAAGGACAAGCGCACAAAGCGTCACAAAAAGACCACGCTCACGCGCTGGGCCATGCAAGTATCACTTTTCTATGGAGATTTAAATGCTGCTTTAAAGTGTTGTTAGGATCTAATTGTTGTTGGCTTCCAAAAGTTACTGACTATGATTTTCATACCTGAGCTCCTTATGTGATCTCATTCTATTCTCTCTCTCTCTCTCTCTCTCTCTCTCTCTCTCTGGTGCATGCCGGGGGTTTTTTGGGGTGAGAGTGGCGTTGAGTGAGAACTGATCTGCAAAACTCTTTTTTTCTTCCTTTTTTCTTTTTTCTTGTCTTTTTCTTTTTACCCTTTTTCTTTTCTTTTTTTGCATGTTCTGACAGTTTTTTTAAAAAAAAACAAGCGGTTAATTTTTGAGCGCACCTGGGTTGCGTGATAGGATGGCGTCTCCTGAGACGCCACCTCTATCTCTGCAGCATGGTGTGCGGTGTGTACCTGATGACGGTGTTATGGTAGAGGACATTCTCGTGGCAGTGGGAGATGAGGTAGGTGTAGAAAAGTAAAGTCAACTGCACCATCTGCTGGACACTCTTGGGTATCCAGGTTAACAAGCATCCAGGCCACCGTAGTTATCATGCACTGATCACGCGACAGGGCAGCCAATCAAATCACTGTGTTATCGGATGACTGTTAAAATAGAACCTTTAAGCTTCGTTTTGCATGGTCAGAAAGAGATGGTTTGTGTCGTTTTCTCCTGATTCCTGTCAAAGTCGTGTGCGTTAATGACCAAAAGTAAGTGTTTGCTTATCTTGGATGGTGTTGTTAACGCTGATTAAGATCATTTGTTGAGATGTTTATGTATAAGATTAGACGATCACGCGGAAGACCCGCGGCTCTGCAAGATCATTTGTTTATGTAAACATAAGCGCTGTAGACCAAATATGTATACTTAGAATCTTCATATTCAAATCATTATTGTGATTGTGCAATATTTCCACCTAATTCGAATGCTAATCAGTTCAGAAGTGTGGTTAATGTTTCAAATGTACATTTAATGCATATCTCCATATGTTTACATATGCTGCTTAGTTTCTAAGGTTTACATTCTATAAGTTTATATGCTAAACTGATTGTTTACATTTGATAATGTTATCTTGTTTGTTCTAAATCACTTGATTTATGTAATTGTATTTCTCCTTTCCTTTGTTTAGACCACAAATACACACTCATGCCTATATCCATATGACCATGCACAAGTTTGTATAGAGCAATGCCAACATACCAATGTAACCGGCAAACTTGATGGATATTAAAGTAACCAAACTGGAATTCCTGTCTCCGTGTCCTTACCGACACTCCATGGCGATGACCAAGAATTATACCTAAGAATCAGCACACCTTCCCTTCAAATTTGGTCCTTCGAGCCGGATCCGGGTCGTTACCATGGCAACTCCAGAGTCTGAAATATCTAAATCTGCTCCTGCCTCATCCCAGCGCCCACGCAGAACAATCCAGAGGCCTGCCTTCCTAGACGACTATGTGGTCAACTATACTGGGAACCCATCAGGACAGACTGTTAAACCTAAACAGAAGGTAATGGTGACTTCAACCCCCATCTCCTCTCACCACCTATTTGGAACAGCTGGGGCATCAGAAGATTTCATGCTGCAGATAATGGAAATTACAAGGCAACAGAGCGAGACTGCTAGACGCCAAACAGAACTCTTGGAAAAAGTCCTGCTACACAGTACTCCTCAAACATCTGCTCACTCCTCACAAGCATCATCTCGGCATCAGACACCTAGAACCCAGATCCTGAAATCAGTGGAAAAGGGAAGGCCAAAATCCGATGCCAGTCTTGATGTTGTAACTCCAGATCGTCATCCTTGGCCACAGCCTGGGAAAACCCAAAGCACCCAACCCCCTTTCGTTGAGGAGCTGTCTCAAATGCTGAGGAGAACCCAAATCAGAGACACTAATTTCCAGTCACCACCCCCAATGAGCAGAGAGACCAGTCTGTCGACACACCATTATGCCTCACCATGCTGCAGCCCCTCAGCAGATCCGATTAGAACACATATACATGCCAGTGCAGAACCCTGGATGAAACCATTACCTCCTCTCCCAGACCAGAGACCGAGACAAACCACCCAGCTCCCATACTATCAAGTACCACCACCTTCTGAAGCTTTCCCAGTGCAAAGTCAGTTTGCTCCAGAGACTGAGCCAATGTCAAGAATTTCGTACCCAGTTACAACATCTCATCTTAGAGCTGATGCAGTGCCCTACATTCCCCATCCCTCATCATACTGGCCTCCAACAGTAGAGGGCCCTACCTTCCCAGATTTCATTAAAGAAGACAGAGCCCAGTATGTGGAACTTAGGATTGCCCTAGACAACCTGCTTCACCCCCAACTACCAGAGCATTACAAATACTCCATCCTGCTTAAACATGTAAAGGTACCTAATGCACACAGACTGGTGCTAGCACATGCAGAGTCAGTTACGCCGTATACTAATGCTCTACAAGCCCTTGACAGAAGGTATGGCCGGCCCTACCAGTTTGTGCTAAGGGAAATAGAGACTTTGGAGAATCTGCCACCTATCCATGCTGGTGATGAGCGGGCATTTGACAGCTTTTCCCTTAGAGTCCAAGCCATAGTCGGTATGCTCAAAGCCTTGAAGGAGGAGGGGATTGAAGAACTACACAGTGGATCAAATGTGAAACGCCTTCTGAACCGTCTTCCTCGTTCACAACAAACCCAATTTAGGAGACATCACCTCAAAAGAAACCCAGATAAGACCAAGTTCTCCCTGCTCGAGTTTGCAGATTGGCTACAGCTAGAAGCCAACTGTATGGAATTTGACCCAACTGATGAGACAAAAACCATAAAACGAGATCAAAAGGCAGTGATTCGGGGATATAGCAAACAAACGACCGTATTGCATGGTGTAGAACAAAGACAGGCCACAGAACCATTACCTGAATCCAAAGCAGTTCATCCCAAATTACCTACCAAGCGCAAAGCCGTCTGTCCATACTGTTGTGCAGAACATTACCTCAGCCAGTGTACCGTATTCACAACATTAACTAAGGAGCAAATGGTTGGATGGATCAAAGACAATAAACGATGCTGGAAATGTGCACGCTCCCACATGGCCAAGGACTGTGACCTAAAGAGACCGTGCCATCTTTGCCAAGCCAAACACCTCTCCATACTCCACGACATCAACCAAAGGAAAGGTGAGGTTACCAGTGAGAACAATAGTCTGTACAACTCCACCACAGAGACTCTTTACTTAGACCAACCTCGTTGTGGTGGCAAGGTGTTCCTGAAAGTTGTAAAGGTTACCATACATCATCAACAGAAAGCTTTGGACACATTTGCTGTACTTGATGACGGTTCAGAGCGCACCATTCTGCTTGACACAGCTGCACAGCATCTAGGATTAAAAGGCAAACCTGAGCAACTGAATTTACGGACAGTACACCAAGACATCAGGACATTGCATGGCACTTCCATAAACTTCAGCTTATCCACTCCAACTGACCCTGAGAAAAGGTTCAGCATTCAGGGGGCCTTCACAGCTGATCAGTTTGGTTTAGCAGAATACACCTACCCTGTGAGTACCCTGCAGGAAAGGTACAGACACCTGAGAGGGATTCCTATTCCACCTCTGGTGAAAGCTTGCCCACTTCTTCTTATTGGTTCAGATCACCCTGAGCTTATCACCCCAATTGAACCAGTGCGACTGGGTCCACCTGGGGGTCCAGCTGCAGTCAGAACTCGCCTTGGCTGGACCCTGCAAGGCCCTTCCAAACATCTGCAGGAACAACTATCAGTATCCCATTGTCTGTTCACATCCAACTGCTCCCCATCTGTAGATCTGTTTCATCACGTTGAACGGTTATGGCAGATGGACATCCTGCCTTATCGCTGTGAAAAGATGGTAATAAGGTCACAACAGGACAGAGAAGCACTGAACATGCTGGAGACACAGACTGTCAGAGTAAAAGTAGATGGAGTTGAACGATACGCCACTCCACTTTTGAGAGTTAAAACTATGCCTCTGTTACATGCTCCAAAGGATGCTGTTATGTGCCATCTCCGTAGCACTGAACGTCGGTTGGCAAAGGACCTAACATTAGCTAACAAGTACAAAGACGAGATCCAGAAATTGGAGAAAAATGGTTACGCCACTAAGATATCACCTGAAGAAGCAGCCCAATCTACAGAATCATGGTATCTACCCCACCATATTGTCACCCACAATGGCAAACATAGAGTGGTGTTTAACTGCTCGTACACCTACAATGGTCAAAATCTAAACAAGCAGCTGTTACCTGGACCTACTCTAGGCCCCTCTCTCCTTGGAGTATTGATCCGCTTCAGAGAACATAGAGTAGCCATTAGTGGAGACATAAAGGGAATGTTCCATCAGGTCCGCCTGCTCCCCAGAGACAGACCCCTCCTAAGGTTCCTGTGGCGAGACCTAGAGCCAGAAAACCCACCTGATGTGTACGAGTGGCAGGTTCTTCCATTCGGCACAACCTGTAGCCCCTGTTGTGCGACATTCGCAGTACAGCGACACGTTTTTACTCATTGCCAACCTGGTGATAAGCTACGACAGTCAGTTGAACGCTGCTTTTATGTTGACAACTGTTTACAGAGTACTGCATCCTTGACAGAAGCCAAGGAGCTGATCAATGGGTTAAGGTCCCTACTGGGTTCAGGCGGGTTTGAAATCCGTCAGTGGGCGAGCAATGAGGCCTCAGTGGTTAGCCATCTCCCCAAAGAGGCTAGGTCAGAGAACACTGAGTTGTGGATTTCCCTCAGCCAATCAGATCCACAAGAGATGACCCTGGGATTAAACTGCCGCTGTGTGGTAGACACCCTCCATTACCGCCATCGTCCTCTATCCTACCATGAGGTAACGATGAGAAATATCTACCGTGTTCTCGCCAGCCAGTACGACCCCTTAGGCTACATTATACCTTTCACAACCAGGGCTAAAACCTTAGTGCGACAACTGTGGGTGAAGGAAAGAGAATGGGATGACCCCCTTCTTCCATCAGATCTGCTAAAAGCCTGGCAAAAATGGGAAGCAGAACTAGAACATCTACCACTGATCACCATACCTCGGTGTTATGTGTCAGCCATGCTGGATATCCCAGAGGCAGAACGAGAACTTCACATCTTCTGTGACGCCTCTGAGACAGCCTATGGATCAGTAGCATACCTTCGTACTGAACACCAAGGCCTAGTGGAATTGGCATTTATCCATGCCAGATCAAGAGTATCTCCAAAAAGGCAACAATCAATGCCTAGGCTTGAACTTTGTGCTGCCCTCACTGGAGCGCAGTTAGCCAAGATACTTCATAATGAGATATCATTGGAAATTAGGAACACATTCTTGTGGAGTGACTCAACAACAGTACTCACTTGGCTAAAATCAGAGTCCTGCAGATTTAAAGTTTTTGTAGGAACCAGAGTAAGCGAGATACAAGAACTCACAGAAGGTTACTGCTGGCGCTATGTAGATTCAGGAAACAACGTTGCAGATGACATCACACGTGGCAAAACCTTGCTTGAATTATCCCAACCCAATCGATGGTATAAAGGGCCAGACTTCCTCTACCTACCACCCGCAACATGGCCAGAAAGTCCTGCCATTGGGCTGAATGAGGACCCCACCGAGCTTCGTAACACAAAGTTTTGTGGCCTTACTTTGACTTGTACTGGATTATCACTGCCAGATGCTACCCAGTTCTCGACCTTCGAAGAACTTCTGGAAGCTACTTGCAGATCCAGTCAGGGGTTGGTGGGGGAAACGGGTGACCCAGGAGCACTGGAGTACCAGCAGTCTGAATCAAGTCTTTTGAAGCAAGCCCAATTAGACAGTTTCCCTACAGAATATCAGGCCCTAACAAATGGCAAGCCAATCCCTTTGTCCAGTAGTCTGCTCACTTTGTCACCAGAGTTGGATAAAACGACTGCACTCATCCGTGTAGGAGGAAGACTGCGGCAAACTACCAACCTGAGTTACAGTACTCTGCATCCCATAGTCTTGGACCCAAAACACCCGATTACCCGCCTCCTTATAAAGCAGTATGATACCAAACTCGGCCATCCTGGTCCAGAAAGGGTCTTTGCAGAAATGCGAAGACATTACTGGATACTCAGAGGGAGACAAGCAATACGGCGCCATCAGCATTCCTGTGTCGAGTGTCAAAAGTGGAGAGCTAAACCTAAAATTCCAAAATGGCAGAGCTTCCCCCCGCCAGACTCCGCCTGATGAAACCAGCTTTCTACTCCACAGGTGTAGATTGCTTTGGCCCATTCCTGGTAAAGCGAGGAAGGAGTAATGAAAAGAGGTGGGGAATAATTTTTAAATGTATGACGACCCGCTGTGTCCACTTGGATTTACTGAGTAACATGGATACAGACTCGTTTCTGATGGCCCTTAGGCGTATGGTTGCTCGACGTGGAACGCCTTCTGAAATCCTGTCAGATCAGGGCACCAACTTTCGAGGAGGTGAAAAGGAACTACAGACAGCTTTCAGTTCCATGAGCCCAGACCTCCAAACCCAGTTAGCAAAACAGAAGATTCAGTTTCAATACAATCCCCCAAATGCCCCACATTTCGGAGGTATGTGGGAGCGTGAAATCCGCTCTGTTAAAACTGCCATGCGTACCATCATCGGGTCCCAAACTCTTACAGAGGAAGTCCTCAGAACACTCCTTATAGAAGTTGAGGCTATACTCAATGCAAAGCCATTGGGTTATGTTTCTTCTGATGTAGCGGATCCAGATCCAGTGACCCCAAATTACCTGTTGATGGGGCGGCCAGATGCATCACTACCACAAGTGATTTACCCAGAATCCGAAATTCTCAGTCGAAAAAGATGGCGGCAATCACAAGTACTGGCAGATCAATTTTGGACAAGTTTTATAAAGAATTACTTGCCCACCCTGCAACCACGGCAGAAATGGATGAGAGATTCCAGCAACCTCACACCTGGGACTGTTGTGATGATAATTGACTACCAACTCCCCCGAGCTCTTTGGCCTGTCGGCAAAGTAGTAACCATATACCCTGGATCAGATGGCAATGTCCGTTCTGCAGAAATTGCAGTAAAAAACAAGCACTACCATCGACCAGTGTCTCGTCTTAACACACTGCCCGCCATTCCAGATAATGACCCTGCAACAGACTAAACAAGGAGGTTAGAAATTACATTTGCACAGCAAATGTAGGGGCGGCTGTAGAAAAGTAAAGTCAACTGCACCATCTGCTGGACACTCTTGGGTATCCAGGTTAACAAGCATCCAGGCCACCGTAGTTATCATGCACTGATCACGCGACAGGGCAGCCAATCAAATCACTGTGTTATCGGATGACTGTTAAAATAGAACCTTTAAGCTTCGTTTTGCATGGTCAGAAAGAGATGGTTTGTGTCGTTTTCTCCTGATTCCTGTCAAAGTCGTGTGCGTTAATGACCAAAAGTAAGTGTTTGCTTATCTTGGATGGTGTTGTTAACGCTGATTAAGATCATTTGTTGAGATGTTTATGTATAAGATTAGACGATCACGCGGAAGACCCGCGGCTCTGCAAGATCATTTGTTTATGTAAACATAAGCGCTGTAGACCAAATATGTATACTTAGAATCTTCATATTCAAATCATTATTGTGATTGTGCAATATTTCCACCTAATTCGAATGCTAATCAGTTCAGAAGTGTGGTTAATGTTTCAAATGTACATTTAATGCATATCTCCATATGTTTACATATGCTGCTTAGTTTCTAAGGTTTACATTCTATAAGTTTATATGCTAAACTGATTGTTTACATTTGATAATGTTATCTTGTTTGTTCTAAATCACTTGATTTATGTAATTGTATTTCTCCTTTCCTTTGTTTAGACCACAAATACACACTCATGCCTATATCCATATGACCATGCACAAGTTTGTATAGAGCAATGCCAACATACCAATGTAACCGGCAAACTTGATGGATATTAAAGTAACCAAACTGGAATTCCTGTCTCCGTGTCCTTACCGACACTCCATGGCGATGACCAAGAATTATACCTAAGAATCAGCACACCTTACCTTCAGTAGGGTTTGAAAGCATTGTTTATGCCTCCCGAATGAATAAAGCGGTTGTTGTATTTGTAAAAGAGAAAAACGCTGCTTGTAGGTTGATTGAAAATGGTATTGTCATACGTGATAATCTTGTGCAGGTTACTCCGCTTCATGCACCTTCTAGCAAAATCATTATTTCAAATATTCCGCCTTTCATTTCTAATGAGGCGTTGGAACGTGAATTAGTGAGATTCGGTAAATTTGCTAGCGAGTTTAGAACGATCTCTTTAGGTTGTAAACATCCGTCTTTAAAACATGTGCAGTCTTTTAGAAGACAAGTGTACATGTTTTTGGACTCTCCAGAAAATACTTTGGATGTTTCTTTCCGTGTAAAACATGAAGGGAGATCATATATGGTTTATGCAAGTACTGGTAATTTGAGATGTTTTATTTGTGGTGACGTAGGGCATAAGCGGATTGCGTGTCCACGCAAAGAGCATGGAGGAGCGAAACCGATAGTTTCAGAGGGGGAGGTTGATGTTGTGATCATCCCAGGTGATAATGAAATCGCAGGTCCTTCTGGGTTACAGTCAGATACTGATACAATAGCGCGTGTCATCTCTGAACCAGTGTCTGCGGTGCCGATACAGTCAGCAGAGCACAGCGCTTGTGACGTCACTCGCAGCGGGAATGCTGAGAACCCCACAGCTGGAAATAGCGTTATTGAGCAAAGTAACTATAATGATGAAGAATCTGATGAAATTAATCCGAGCGGGTTATTAAAGTCTACAGGCAATGATAGCATTGATGCCATGTCTGATGATACAGATTCAGTTGACATTGAGAGCTCACAGGGAGATCTTCAAAAGGAAATCTCCTTATATCCCCTTGAGGAAATAAATCACTTTTTGGATGATACTTTTGGCAAACAGGTGAATGTCAAAGATTTTTTCCCAGATATTGACAAGTTTGTTAGATCTGTCACAGTCTTTCAAAAAACAGTTGGTTTTTATATTTTGAGTGAAAAGAAGCGTTTTCGACTAAAGAAGCATCTTACAGTGATAAGAAAATGTAGGAAAGGGAAAAAAAGTTCTTAAACTGATCAGGAATGCATCACATGGGTTTCTTTTCTTTTTCTTTTCTTTTTCTGTTATGTCTGTTTTTTCTCCTTTCAAATACATGTATGGCTAGTTTGAGGGTAGGCTCCATTAATGTTAATGGTGGGAGGGATAGACATAAACGTGATTTGCTATTAGAAAGCATAAAGCTAAAAAGACTAAATGTTGTATTGCTTCAGGAAACTCATAGTGATGTAGATAATGAAGCTGATTGGAAAATGTGCTGGAAGGGGCAACAAATACTTAGTCATGGGACAAATCTTAGTGCAGGTGTGGCGATTCTTTTTTCTCCAGAAACTAGAGTTAATATTTTAAGTTCTGAAGAAGTTATAAAAGGTCGTCTTGTCTTAGTGAAGGTTGAAATTGAAGGTTTTTCTTTTTGTTTCATAAATGTGTATGTACCAAATGTGGGACATGAGAGAATTAGGTTTTTTAAAATTTTAAGTGGAATATTGAAACAGTATGACAACAATGATAATGTGATAGTTGGGGGAGACTGGAATTGCACAGAAAATTTTACCATTGATCGAACTTCTGAGGAACCTCATATGCAATCTTCCATTTATTTGTCTAAAATAGTAAAAGAAGCTGAACTGTTAGATATGTGGAGGATTAAACATAATACTGCCAGACAATATACTTGGTTAAAAGTATCTGATGATAGAGTGAGTGCTGCCCGTTTGGACAGAATTTATATATCTAAATGTTTTAGTAATCGGGTTGTTGAGTGCTCTTTTTTTCCAGTGGGGTTTTCAGACCATCATATGGTTTTAATGTCATTGGTGTTATCCAAGTCTGCAAGGAAATCTTCATATTGGCACTTTAACGCCAAATTATTACAAGATGTTAATTTCTGTAAACATTTTGAAGTTTTTTGGGAATGTTGGGAAAAAAAAAACATACTTTTGAAAAATTAAGACAATGGTGGGAGATTGGAAAAACACAAATACGAATGTTTTGTCAGCAATATACTGTTAATTCCACAAATATGATAAAGAAAGCTATTCAAACTCTTGAACGATCTATAGATTCAATAGAGAAAGACTTGTTAGATAGACATGATCCTGGTTTATCTTACTGTTTACAACAGAAAAAGAGTGAGTTGGGGTCCTTTTTAAATGAAAGGGTGAAAGGAGCCTTGGTGAGGTCTCGGTTTATTGCAGTAAATGAGATGGATGCCCCAAGTGTGTATTTTTTTAACTTGGAACGTTCAGTAGCACAGCAGAAATAAATGGTCTGCCTCCGTCTGCCTGATGGAAGGGTCACCACTGACATTGCAGAAATGCGCCATCATGCAGTGGATTTTTACTCCTGTCTATATACCACAGAACATTGTGATTTGGACTGTGCTGAACAGTTATTTAAAGGCCTTCCTAAATTGGACTCTGATTCTAAGACTGCCTTGGACTCTTTTTTAATGTTTGATGAACTTACATCTGCTGCTACACAGCTCAGCTCGGGACGTTCCCCTGGTGTTGATGGGTTGACATCAGAGTTTTATAAACATTTTTGGGACCTTTTTGGTGTTGATCTCTATGAGGTTTTCTGTGAATGTTTTAAAGATGGGTTTTTGCCTGTCACATGTCGCCGTGCTGTTCTTTCTTTGCTTCCTAAAAAGGGAGATCTATCTTTGTTAAAGAACTGGAGGCCTGTTGCATTATTGACCACAGAATATAAGATTTTGTCAAAATGTCTTGCCAATAGGTTAAAGAAATACGTACACACAATAGTGCATAAAGATCAGACATATTGCATACCAAATAGGTCAATAATGGATAATTTGTTTTTAGTAAGAGACATTTTAGATATTTGTAAAACATTTAATTTAGGAGTTGGATTAGTTGCCCTAGATCAGGAAAAAGCTTTTGATCGGGTAGATCATGGTTACTTATTCAATTTACTTAAAGTTTTTGGTTTTGGGGAAAGCTTTTTAAATTGGATACAACTCCTTTATGCTGGTGCTTCATGTATGGTAAAAGTTGGGGGTGGTTTGAGTAAACCAATTTCTGTTCAAAGAGGAATACGACAAGGTTGCCCGCTGTCTGGTTTGTTGTACAGTATTGCTATTGAACCTCTACTTTTTAATCTAAGAAAGATTTTATGTGGGTTCTCAATACCAAATGTGATTCAGAATACAAATGTTTCTATTACTGCTTATGCTGATGATGTGACTGTGTTGGTTAGTGGTGGGCAAGATATTACTGCTCTGTCTGAAGTCCTTAATCTATATGAGAAGGCTTCATCAGCAAAGGTAAATTGGGCAAAAAGTAAGGCTTTTTGGGCAGGTCAAGATCCTCTACATTGTTTGCCATCACTGCCAGGAAAGCTTGATTGGGGTAAATCAGGGTTAAAAATCTTGGGAGTTCATTTTGGTTCAGATGACTTTCAGAAGTTAAACTGGGAGGGTGTTATGGAGAAAGTATGCACCCGATTGTCTCGCTGGAATTGGCTGCTACCCAAACTATCCTACAGGGGGAGAGTCTTGATTGTCAATAATCTGGTTGCTTCCACATTGTGGCACAGATTTAATGTGTTACAACCACCGGCTGGACTAGTACAAGAAGTACAAAGGAAGTTAGTGAACTTTTTCTGGTCCGGACAACATTGGGTGCGTTCGTCTGTACTGTTTCTTCCAATACAAGAAGGAGGCCACAGTTTGGTGGATATCAGATCCAGGCTAATGACTTTTCGTTTACAAGCTGCCCAGAGACTATTATACAACAATGATCGTGCTTGGTCTGACACCGCAGTGGTACTTTTGAGAAGAGCTGGTGGAATGGGACTTGATAAACATTTGTTTCTGATGAAGCTAGAAGAGAATGAGCTTACAGATCTGACTCCTTTCTATAAATCTGTTCTGGAAGCCTGGAAAGTTTTTGCATTTTCAAGATCACCTGAAACACCTGCAGGGATGTGGCTGCTGGAGGAGCCATTGTTTCTTAACTCTTTCCTGCCTTCGAGACTTCTATCCTCAGCCTTTCTGCGTGCACGTCTACAGTCTGCCGGGTGTACGAAGCTTGGGCATTTACTACACACCAGTTTGGAAACCTTGGGTAGGAAAGCTGGAGTTAAGTCAACCAGAATATTACAAAAGCTCATCACAGAGGTGATTGGAGAACTGGATTTTAATTTTCGTTCTTTCCTGGACAATCCGGCTATATTAGATGAATGGAGAAGTGGATGTGAGTACTGTCTCCCCTCTCTGACTGTAAGAGCTGCGGTGGGGGACTGGCAGGAACAGAAGAAAGCTCTACTGTCTTTCAGAACTCCACAAATGGATGGATTTGAGTCAGTGGGAAAGAAAGCCCTTTATGTTACCTGTGTAAAGGTGTGTAATTTACACTCTTTGACTGGGGTTCTTTCGACAAAATGGACAGAGGTTTTTGGTATTGACTCTTCCCCTAAAGGTAGTTGGCGTATCCTGTACAAACGTCCGATTGACCAGCGGACTGGTGACCTCCAGTGGAGGATTGTACATGGATGTATAGCTACAAACAGACATGTGGTGCATCTTGATCCTAGTGTTAATGTGGGTTGTCCTTTTTGTGTAGAGACTGAATCTGTCTTTCATTTGTTCATGCAATGTACAAGGTTGATGGATTTGTTTTCTTTGTTAACAGAGTGGGTTACATCTTTGGGTGAAACCTTTTCTTTTCAGTTGTTTATTTTTGGTCCAAAGTACACTGTTGAGCAAAAGAATGTTCTGGTATTACTTAATTTCCTTTTTGGAAATGCAAAATTAGCCATCTGGAAAACTAGAAAAAATAAGATATTAGGACAAGGTGCAGTTAATCCAATTTTCATGTTTCTGGGCCTAGTGGGTTCTCGTCTCAGAGTGGAATATGCATACTACAAATTGGTTGGGCGTTTAGAGCATTTTATGGAAATTTGGGGGATAAACCATGTCTTATGTACAGTTTATGAAGATGAATTGGTGTTGAAATTTTAATGTTTATTTATTTATTTGTTGTGATGATGAATGATTGTCGTCATCATCATCATATTGTGTTGAACAAACATGTCTGTTTATAATTGTTGATAAAATAAAAGTGTCTTAATCCTCTCTCTCTCTCTCTCTCTCTTTTATTTGGATTCGTTATGTCTTGTATAAAGCTTACTGTTTGTAGTGTCGTACGTATATTTACTCTGTGTGATGTGTAGTTTGATGTATTACTAGTTGATTTATTAAAAACCCATATACTGACGATTGGCTTGGACTCCACCCCACTCACATTATGAGTCACTGAGATGTCTGATCTATAGCTACAAGCTCTAAATTTAGAAACTAAATTTATCATAAGGATAGGATAATATTTTCATGGCCAGAGAATACTTTTCCTTGAATTATAAGGCGTGATAACTTTATTGAAAATTGATAGGTCAACAGTGGTTTGCTGGACATACCACTGTTTGATTTGCAGTAATTTACAGTAAGAGATATCACAATAACTGGTATGAAGAATGGAATATTGACATATTAATGAGTAAGTTACAGTGCCCTGTGATTAGTTATTGGTATAGGCAATTGAGCTATTTTTCATAATCAATCAAATTTAATGTAACTGTCATCAGAGACATAAATTAATCATATTCCTGATTAATTATTAAAATTCCCTATATATCATTTGAGTTAATTATTCTGTAAAACTCATTGTTGCTACAGAATTGGTGGAGAATGCGGGCATTTCAAACTTCGTTTTGTGAGCAATCAATCTGTGTATATGGTTTTTAAGAATTTCTGCACGTGCGCTATGAAATTATGTAATGTTACTTGTGAGATAAGTCGCAAGACGCGAACTCACTACTGACTGAGGCAAAAAGCTGGTCAGTCAGCGCGCTAGGTATTTGTAGAAACTTAACAGTATAGTCACTGTTATTTTTAATGAAAGTAAACTGCAGTATAATGTTAAAAGTATCCTGTTAAGAAAGACCAAAATCTTTTTACAGTGAGAACATTTTAATATGAATAATTAAAAGATAAAGAAATCTTTTAATAGTTGCAACATGTAAATCTGAACCTGAGCGATGTTCCTCTGATTCAGTTAAAAAGGCCTTGCTTATTAAATATCGTTATTGAATTCGTGGTAAACCACATGATATTCAAAAAAATAAACAATAAAAACTCCTGGTCTAAAATTGGCTTAGCTACCCGATTTTTAAACCTAAAACATTTAAATCATAAGTGCTATTTTGATAAATGTTTGTTGGAGTCAACAGTTGGAAAATTCCTGTTTTTGTTACATTTGTGTTTTGGAATATAGCACCTCAGAGATTAAAACTTTCTGTTTGTTACTTGTGATTTTTGATGCAGAAAATCAGTCTGACAAACGATCAGATAATTTCTAAGTCATATTGAAATTGTAATTCCGCTATCTAAACACCAGAGGGAACGTGTGGGTTAGAAATTTCAGGGTACGCCCTGCTTTCTGATTCCAGCTTGCATAAGTGCAAAGTTGCCATCCCGTGGCCGTTTCAGATAATGCGCTCTAATTGCTAATCTTTCCCCTTGATGTATTTGAATTAGATGTCTAAATTCTCGATAAATATTTGCATTTACAGCTTTGCTCGTGCGAATATTATTACAGGGAAACAAAAGAATGTTCCCTGCCTTTGACTATTTACATTTACTTTGAGTTTAGTTCAAACATGATTTGAATTAAAATGTAATTGTTTAATAGTGGAAATCTAGATGTTTCAGGTCAACCACTGATTGACCCACTTAGAAGGTAAGCCATCTAGTGGCAGTCTCCTGTTAAATCGACTAACAGACCTATGTCTTTTCCATTCTGTTTTGAATTGAATGTCCACTTTTACCCTCTTTGATTAATCTCACACTGTTTGATTAATTTCATGATCATTAATGATAACTTACAAGCTATCAATGGTTATTATAGGATATTATTCAGATTTTCCTTTTTAATTCATACATGCTTATTTTAAATTTTGATTTAAACCAGTTTTGAATTTTTAATTTGAATTAGGTTTTCTGCTCAGCAGGTTAAAGACAGAGAAGCAGTACTCCCCCCCCCCCCCCCTTGTGGTGAAAACCAGCTACTCCTTCTCCCTTGTTTCATTCCTGTCTTTTAATTTGATGTTTATTATTTTTCTTCTCTCTTTTGACTTAGGTTGTTTTGATAATTACCATTATTATCATAATTCCTTTGTTTTGTTTTATTATTATTAGGTAAAGCTGTTACCTCTCCTCTTTACATATATAGTTACTCAATTGATGTTTAACAAACCAAACCTTAATTAACTTTAAGTTTCCTTTGTTCATCCTTTGTGTATTTAATTGTAGAACTCCCTCGGTGATTGGACAGTCATCTCAGGTTTCCAGTGAGCAAGGCTGCCCGACATGATTGTCTCTTGAGGCTGCTCTTGTCTCAAGAGACCATCAGCAATTTTGGCACTCCAAAGGTTGTGCTAAAAGTCACAAGCCGTTCGAGACGGCGCCACGCCAGAGTAACGGAGGACCGGGGACACTGCGGTTCAGTGTTTGGGGAGCACCGGGGAGGTTGACCAAGCCACTGGTTCCCACCTGAATGACTTCAATTCAACCAGGTGAACCAAAAGTGATAAAACCTATCCACTTATTATAAGCCACAGAATATTAGATTTTCCCCCGGATATATTTTAAGTGTTCTGACCCTTTTGCTTCTTTAAGCCACACCATTATTTCTAGGTTTCCTACCCAGATAGCCCACTCACCTGTTGGCCCTATCTTAAAACCTAGCAGTAGGCTTAGGCCTCCTTATTCCCACTAACACATTGTGTTTCTATTGTTTTCATCTCATTTCAAGTGTTGTGCTTCACTTTGATCTTTTTCTACCCTCTGTTCTGTTGTGATTTGTTTCTTTCATTTCACATAGAGACAGTAACCTGGGAGCCTACTGCCTGTCAAATCTCCATTTCAGGTCCTTCGTTGACCCAAGTTAATTGGCTACTTAACTGTCTGACTGTTTGCATCAGTCAGCCCCAAAATTCTCATAAACGGCACAGCCCCTATGAATATAGCTCGTTAAACGTAGAACGAACTTGCATTAGTCTTTTTGTGTGTGTGTGCTGTGCTTCTCTCACCGACAGAGAATCAGGATGTTCCAGGCATCCAGTCCAGCAGTCCACGGGGGCCACCTCTCGACATGGTTGAAAGCAGTGACGACCCCCTTCCTGCACAAGGACGCCAGTAACCTGCAGCACCCAGAGCAACTAGACACCGAGCTAGATGAACTGATGGCACACGATCCAAACCAAAGCGACTACTACAGAGAACTCGCCAGGATCTTCGGAAGCCTAGTTCACATTCTCGTCGCCCAGGCACGGCTCAGTGAACGGAGCAACATCGCGGAGGAGGCTTGGAAGGACCAGGCCCCAACCCAGAATCATCTTGATCAGCTCCTCCTCGAGACCCAGAACCAGCGCGAGAAAGAGGACGACACAGATCCAGAGCTACAGAAAGGAGTTTAAAGACTTCACAATGCCCTGCAAGATCTTCGCCTCGACACAGATCAAAAAGAACAGCTGGAGAGAGAAGCCCGAAAAGACCTCAACAAAAAACTCCAGCAAGTTGGCGCTCTCCTTAAAAGAGCAGAGATTGAACTGATAGAAAGAGACTATAAAACCTGGGCCTGCAAAACACACTTGCAAGCGGCCCGAGCTAAATTCAACAAGCTTACTCTGCAGAGAGACAAGCTCCAAGATGAACTTGACACTGTTCACACAGAACTGAGACAATCTCACAGATTACAGAGTGGCTGCATCGGAGAAACGCACACCACAAAATTTCTCCCGGGACGCCACTCTAACCCTTTCAGCCAAGAACCCAGAGCTGGAAAAGGGGGTGTAAGCTCCCTTCTAAGGAAATCACCAGCCAGCTTACAAGAACATCTGTCAACAACGGAGGGAAGAGAACCCTTCCAGAGAACGCATGTCACCAAACCCTGCACTGCTCACAGAGAACTTCACAAGCTAGCCAGAAGCATCTCTACATTCATTCCAGATCCTGCAGGAGGACATGACGTTCATGCTTCTTTACAAGCCATTGACTTTCATTTGCAAACTGTTGCCAACGTGACAAATGTGAACACATTGTACCTGTTAAAAATCACGGCCAGCCGTGATGTGCATTGCTTTCTGGATCGTCAACCAGAGACTGTCAAAGCGTACTACCAGCAACTGCTACAGACTTTGATTCTTGAATTCTCTGATCCAAACTCAGACCATGGGCTCCTTATTGCTATGGACCTCAAACAGGGCCGATTTGAAAACCCGCAGACTTTCTGTAGTCAGCTACGAAAAGCCTACTTCGGAGCATGCAACGAACCAGGTATGGAACAGGATGTCAACTTAACAACTCTGTTCCTCCTAAACCTTCATGCCAGTTGAAGTTTTCATCTCAGAGTCCCAGTGTGTCCACGTAACAGAACTACACAAGAGCTACGGAACTTAGCCCACAAAGCTTGCACCAAGCAAAAGACTATTTGTGAAAAGACTGTGAAAAACCCCAACGTCTCTGTCTCTGAGCACTGCTTGGAGTTAACCCTAGATGGCGCCCTACAACACCACAGTCACAGACATTTTTACAGAGAGTAAGAATACCGCTCCAAGCCAGCAGAGGGCAACACAATCGTAATGGTGCTCATCCAACGCACCAGAGCGAGCGATTCCTACCATCCAGGACACAAAGCCCCAACATCCGGCAGTGGAACCACTCTCGACTCGACACTGGTAAGCTCAGTCCTGAGCCCACGTCAGAAAAACACAGTGCAGCCACGTCTGAGACAGCATAGATCCTGAGGGTGCTGAAAGATCTTCTTCACATGAAAACTCACAAGGAAGATGAGCCAAGCACCCAGAACACTGCCCGTCATCTACAGACCACAGAGCTAACTGTTACAGCACAAAGTGACAACAACACCCAAGCTCCACAGTCAACAGCTGCACACCCTGAACGAGACAGCACAGGTCCTCACACCAGGTACCACAAACACAAGGTACCAGAAAATGCTGTTTTGAATACCTGCCTTCGCAGCGAGCTACACAAGACCGGTCCTCACCACCCACCGATCGTCACACCTGCCCTGATGCCAACATTCCTGGGCAGCCTTGTCAAAAAGGGGGTGGGCCGAAAAGGAGTCAACAGGGAAGACCTGATCGACACAGGATTAAACCTGACGGTGATCTCATCTTACCTTTTCAAAAGACTCCAATTTGAAGCTAAGAGACAAGATCGAATTCTTACACCTCAAACTTATGAACTGAATGTACAGGTGTACAGACAGGATGACATCCAGTTTGAACAGGTTGTTTCCATTCACCTGACATTCGTTCCGATGAGTCTAATACATCCCATGTATGTCCCACCAATGAACACTCATACATTGCTCATCGACAAAGACCTGCTAGAACACTTTGACCCTTTTCTGAACTTCAAACAGCTAAAAGACTTTGCTCAAGTGCGAGAACCTCTTTCTCTCCAGCCACACAGGTTGCTAGAGCCAGACTGTCAGGTCGCAGAGGTCACGGGAACTCCCACAGAACCAGACGGTCAGGTCACAGAGGTCACGGGAACCCCAGCAGCCAGCCATGAGTACAACGCCCTAACAACAGGCCCAAGTTCAAGCCTCTGTACCTTAGTCAACAAACAGGGTACGGTGGTACCAGCTTACACCAAAGGGGTCGCTGTTCGGCTCAACCTGCAAGGTGGTCAAACCTTACACCACACGCTGGGTTTCTTCCAATCCTCACCTGAATGTGTGGAACTCGGACTCACACTTGCAAACAACAAGCATGTCAAACACCAACACCTGTTCCAGCAAGGTGATAACATCACAAAAACACACAATGTGATTGTGTACTGGAAGAAGGTAAAAGGACACTCGAAGCTACCAAGTCTAGACAAGGACTTTAAAGATCACACTAACACCCTTGCCAAAACTGGCACACTAAACAACATTCTGTGGTCACTCCCAACCCTCCCACCCACATTCAAGGTTGAAGTGATTACACACAGCATAAGAACTTTACTAGCTACACTGCCTACATCAGAATCGCTTACGCTGGCTCCGTTGTCTACACTGACCAACAAAGCGGATATGCGGGCTTCTGAAACCTCGATAATGACTTTGCTTTAACACCTCTCAGACCCCTCCATCCACCCTGGCAACCAGTCTACAGTCACTGACAACCAAAGCCCCAGACCACTGCATGATACACAAACCATGCTGCGTGCACAGAACAATATTGTGGGTTGTGCACCGTCTGACATCACAATGCCAGGGCGTGTAATGCCACGGAGCAAAAGGGGGATAAGGCCAATATATTTCCATGACGCAGCATGTGCTGCACCACGCAGCACCAGAGCCACTGACAAAACACTGAAGCAAGCGTCATGCCAGCAGCAAGATGTGGCAAAACATGGGCGAGGGCAAGCTAAACCCAGTCGCCCCCCACTAAGCAAAGAGGCTGCCCTGTCCAACCAAAGACAGCCCTTGTTTGTTTCTTTCTCCCCTTTCTCTCTCTCTCTCTCCCTATTATCTGTACCAGGATGCTGCTGTGGTTTGCCGTGCCGTGCTGTCAGCCAAAGAGAGGACAGCTGCTACCGAGAAAACCGCTGAGACTCCTGACCACCGATGACAGGGCACACTACCCCAGCACTGTAACCGAATACAGCTGTACAAGGTTCCGATGGAGAGAGGACTCCCTCACTCACAACGAGGCCGATGTCAAACACATGTTCAGCCAACATGAGAAAGTGATGGTTACACAAATGGAGTTAGGTGGACACCACCACCGCTCCAAACCGTTCCCGGGAGCTTTGCTTAGAGCCGCTGCTGCTGCCAGAATGTTTAACATTGTTATGTCCAGTGTCAATGCAGCAAACCAGACTGTAAACTCCTTGAAACCACTGTTTACTGTCTTCCAGAAGGACTTTACCCAGACTCAGCTGTTTACAGCATTAACAACAGACATGCTGTGGGAGGTTAGCTCCTCCAATGACAGCCTAACCACGAGTAAAACCCCACCGTACATGATACCTTTAAGCCTTGTGTTAACTGTGCTGTCTTACGCCATCACCATGCCAGCTGACCTGCTACAAATACACCTGGCCAACTCTCTGGATAGCGCCTTCCTACGGCACATAAACCCCAAACAGAGAGAAGTGAACGTGCTCCTGAACCAACTCATCAGCGAGTCAAGCCAAGTCTACAGACCTAAAGACATTGTCAGTGTCAGGATGTGGAAGAGCAACACCCACACCAAAACACACATTCCAAATGTGGTGGCCTACCACGACAGCGACACACAGCTGTACCTGCCCCCAAACATGCACATGTGTACGTTAACCAAAGACATTCATTATCTCTGCCTTAGCAAACCCTTCCTCAGACACAACTCTGAAGGAATCTGCGAGCTGCAACCCTGGGTCAGCGATACGCGCTGCCCTGCCGAAGCCAAGCCTCGTACACAAGTCACAGAAACGCAAGCAGAGATTGTGGGTAACAGATGGCTCGTCAACACTCCTGTGCGCTCAGCTACGCTGACCTACGACCAGCATGACACCGCCACCCGTGCCAACCTGCTGGACCAAGTACTGAAAGGTACCACCCAACACATTGACATTACTCCTGTCGACACAGCCCTCCAAGCACTGTCTCGACAGCCCGTTCTGAACCAGTCATCTGCGGTCCTAGCCTGGACTGCTGCCGACACTGCACGGGGCATCTCCACTGTCAGTGGTCCCGCCTTGACTCTTGGCGTGACCTTCATCCTATACAGGATACTCAACGAGATGCAAACCTCTACAGCCAAACTCACGACAACTGTGGCTGGAGGTCTCCGATGGAATCCCCGGAAAAGGGACGCAAAGTCAAAGACAATACCGAACCTCACCAAGCTGAATCCTCAGCTTCAGGAACCACCTGTGATCATGACCCACCTGCTGCATGACCATCACAATTCACCTGTCATCTGCCCATCCTGATGATTGCCGTCCGATGATGTCCACACAGGGACTTCATCTGACGAAAGGGGGAGGTGTGTAACGGATATGCAGATCATCGATTCATGTGTTTAATTCAGATTTTCCAAATGAAACTCTTTTTGCACCAAGTGCCTGGCCTGGCGCCAGCCTGGCTGGACTTAAATTATTTACGATGCCCATGCGAGCTTCAAAGAAGAAATGAAAACCCCCAACCACATTCCAACATACACAAAAGGAAACCTTTCTTAAAGTTCCTTACTTTTGTAAGTCCTTATTAATATGTATTTTAAATATGTTTATGGATTGCATAAAATGGTTAATCCTTGTTATGTGAAGAGTATAAGTTGCAAGCTCATACTTTAGGAAATGTCTCTCCTCACTTTAACTTCCTAAAAGAGAGCCACGTTTCTGCAACCCCCATCTTTGCAGGTCGTAAAACTTTACGACCACCCTGGACACTGGAGAGGAGAGAAGCCAAATCTTCTCCCCAATGCATTCTATGGAATGAATTCGTTACCTGTTAGTTTTTATGTTTTATAAATGTATTACGTATTCCCTTTTGGTACATTTAGATGTTTCCCAACATCTGCAGTGTTATCATGTGTTAAGCAAATCTTTAAATATGTGTAATTCTACATTTGAATGTAACTTCATGTTTTGATCACATATACCTATTATGTTTAGTCTTGTTCTAATCGTCATGCTCTGACAGACCCATTTATCTAGAGCAAAGTAATGGAAAAATGTATGTAATCTGAAGTACGAACCGATAGAAATATCCCTGATGGAATCGGACAAGCACTAGATCACCAGGGGGGGTTGTCTCCACAGAGACAAGGGAACTTTTCCCTCCGCTTCAGATCGCGGACATTCATTCGATGCTCCCTCGAAAATGGGCGTGAACTATTTCAAGCTATAAGAATTGACCAAACAAGGTCCACCCTCTCTTCTTCCTCTTCTTCTCGTTCTTGGTTCTCGGACACGCTGCTCTCCTGTGCGACCCTCCGCGCGGCCTCGCGCCGCGCTCATAGCGCAAGCCCCCCCCTCAGCACAGGGGCTGAGAGAAAAAGCCATTTTAATGGCTCCTTTAGAAGCTTTCGTTTCGTTCGTTTCTTTTCTTTACTAAGTTTATTCAACTATTCGCCTCTCCACGCAAGGAAGACGAATTCTGGGACATTGTTTGTTGAACCTTTCAAATACCGCGCGAGGACAGAACAAAGGACCACGTGCTCCACACTCACGCAAAGATCCAGCGAAGCGTGCACGTGCGTCACATGGCCTCCGGCACACGCACGCTGTTTTCAAAAGGACAAGCGCACAAAGCGTCACAAAAAGACCACGCTCACGCGCTGGGCCATGCAAGTATCACTTTTCTATGGAGATTTAAATGCTGCTTTAAAGTGTTGTTAGGATCTAATTGTTGTTGGCTTCCAAAAGTTACTGACTATGATTTTCATACCTGAGCTCCTTATGTGATCTCATTCTATTCTCTCTCTCTCTCTCTCTCTCTTTTATTTGGATTCGTTATGTCTTGTATAAAGCTTACTGTTTGTAGTGTCGTACGTATATTTACTCTGTGTGATGTGTAGTTTGATGTATTACTAGTTGATTTATTAAAAACCCATATACTGACGATTGGCTTGGACTCCACCCCACTCACATTATGAGTCACTGAGATGTCTGATCTATAGCTACAAGCTCTAAATTTAGAAACTAAATTTATCATAAGGATAAGATAATATTTTCATGGCCAGAGAATACTTTTCCTTGAATTATAAGGCGTGATAACTTTATTGAAAATTGATAGGTCAACAGTGGTTTGCTGGACATACCATTGTTTGATTTGCAGTAATTTACAGTAAGAGATATCACAATAATTGGTATGAAGAATGGAATATTGACATATTAATGAGTAAGTTACAGTGCCCTGTGATTAGTTATTGGTATAGGCAATTGAGCTATTTTTCATAATCAATCAAATTTAATGTAACTGTCATCTGAGATATAAATTAATCATATTCCTGATTAATTATTCAAATTCCCTATATATCATTTGAGTTAATTATTCTGTAAAACTCATTGTTGCTGCAATCCTGAACATCTCACCATACAATGAACTAACAGTTGTATCTTTGCTAACTTTCCCAAAACATTCAGACAAGGTAGCATCCTCTTTCTGAAGTCGTCCCAGTTCACTGGGTATGACAAAATAGGACTCCTCAATCTCCGGTTCTTTCCACTCAAACTGTGTCTGTTCTGAGCTATTCATCAAATCTGCAACTCTTTTCCTGTGTCTGTCTAATCTATCTTCCTCAGACAACCCTTCTTCATCTAGACTTTCATCCACAAAAAATGCCATCTGCTGAAGGGTGCTATCTACAGAATATTCCGTTCGTGCCATCTGGGTAAACTTTTGAGCCTGTGCTCGATTAACTATCTCACACCACGCTGTCTCCTGCACCAAGTCTGCTAATATGGGCATATCAGTACCTAGCAACACAGGATAGGGGAGGTTTGTGCTAACACCTACGTTCATCAAAAAAGGACTGCTTGTTAACCTCCAAATACACCTCAGCTGTAGGCAGTTCTGACTTATCTCCATGTACACAACAAACAGTTACAGTTTTCTCAGTCCATGTCTCTCTGGCTACATATTCTGACTGTACTAACGTACATGTACATCCTGTGTCTACCAATGCCATCAGCGGCTTACCATTCAACAACACTGAAATGATGGGCTCCTTATCCGGCTTCACCACTAGCTTAGGGTTAGATTGGGGCACATAACACAGACTGGCAGATTTGGGTTTTCTCAAAGGGCAATGTGGGCTAGTATGTCCTACCTCTCCACAATTATAACATACTATATCGCCTCTAGGCAATATTTGGCGTGTGACTACTGGTAGTGAAGGCTTTGAGTCAGTGACTTTAAAACTTTGGGCTTGACTTTGTGAGAACATACTACCCCCTGACCCCACAGACTTACCTCTCGCCTCCGGAAAGACACCAGAGTATCGAAAGGTCCCAAAAGATCCCTTCCGTGCTGCTATATAGGACTCTACCAGGTCAGCTGCTTCTCCTGCAGTTCTGGGATTTCTCTCCTTCACCCAGGTCCTCACTTCTGGATACAGCACTCTCATATACTGCTCCGACACCAAGGTTTCCATCATCTCTGTTTTGCTACTCACATCCAACTGGACCCACTTTGAGAATAAGTCTTTTAAGCGAATGTACAACTCTGTTGGGGACTCATCAGCGGCGGTATTCAATGAACGAAATCTCTCTATATGTTTCTGGATTAATCTCATATTTCTTAAGAATCACCTCTTTGACCAGGTGATAGTCAGAGGTAAAGGCAGGCGCTATGGCAACAAAAGCACCTCTTGCTTTTCCAGTGAGCAAGGGAATCAGGTGAACTGCCCAGTCCTCTCTTGGCCACCTGTACACCTCTGCCAGCCTCTCGAATGTAGTCAGAAAATGTTCCACATCATCACTGTCTTGTAATTTTGGCAATGAAGGCATCTGACTCAGCATTCGCATTCCTGGCTGATCTGAAGAGGTAACTTTATGTCTGGCGTGCTCCACATCCATCTGCATTTGTGTGACCTGATGATTGAGGACCTTGAATTGCTGCTCCCGTCGTACCGACTCCCTCTCTTGCCTCTCATCCCTCTCCTTCTGGTACTGCAGGAAGGCCTGGAAAATCCCTGCCAGGGCTGTCACAGCTCCATCACCTGTGGTAGTTGGGACCTCAGCAGGTTGGACACCTTCTTCTGGAATGCCACCCACTGCATCCTGATCTCCTTCTGTTTCCACCTCTGTAGTGACCTGACCCCTGGTCTTCGGTGGCATTTTTGAGTCACTGTCACTTTAACTGCTGTTAGACAACAACTGTTATGTTTTCCTTAACTTCTGACACCAACTGTTACGATGGCTCCAATTGACAGAGGAAACAGTTGGTCATAGTTAACATGTGCTTTTATTATGGCGCACAGTGACAGTCACTCAGTATTGGTGAAAAAAAAAAAAAAGAACAAAAAAATTTAGATGCAACAGAATATAAACTGCACCAAACATAAGGTCAAAGCAATCAGAAAAACATAACCTGACCTGTATGTGCAACTGTACTACATAAGCAGCACTTCCCCGGGAACTCTCTCCTCGCCTCCTATCTCTGAACTATCCTACTAACGTTCTGGAGCCATTTTATAGGCCCCAACTCCTCCTACTCTGGAACATACCATATGACAGGTAACATGTTTCTTATACAACACAAGAATACATAATAAAAATGAAAATAACAAAAACAATAACAAAAATAATAAAATACAAATAAACATACGTGCAAGAAATCATATGCAAGTATACGTAACATACATATTCAAAGGAAACAAATTACTTGAGAAACCTTTCTCTCTTATAGTTAGGAGAAGGACTCTCTAGTGACATCACTCAAGATGGTTGTCACAAAGACCCTGTGACAGATATTCTCAATTTTAGTTGAAAAATAATTGAGAAATGCATTACACTTCTCATTGGTGGAACAGTTAAAGTCATTAGAAGGTTTGATTAGATTATTGACTGTTCTAAACAGAACATGGGGATAAGAGATGTTGCTACTAATAATAGTAGAATAATGTGCCCCTTTTGCAGCTTTGAGACCATTTTGATACTCAATCTGATGCTGATTAAACATTAATCTGTGAACTGTTAGACCATATTTTTTATATTTCAGTTCCAACTGTCTGCCTAACAACTTAAATTTGCGCAACTCAGATGTGTACCAGGGAGATGATCTCTTAAAAGACACAACACATTTTTTCAAAGGAGCAAACTCATCCAGAATAGCTGTAAGAGCAACATTATACTGGTTAATAGAGGCTGGTAAATCACCCATAGAGTGAACTTGAGGAGCTTGTGATCACTTATACATACATCAGTACACTGAAGTTGTTCAATAAATACTCCTGAAGTGGAGACCAGATCTAATATATGTCCATGTTTGTTTGTCGGAACGTCAACATGCTGAGTGAAGTAAAAACATTCAAGTGCATCCATGAGGCACACAGCATTATTGCAAGCCAAATTATCAACATGAAAATTTAGATCACCACTTAAAAGAATAACTGGACAGAGTGCACTGGCACTGGTAGATATTCAATACAAGAACTGATGAGAGACCAGTCAGCTTGAAAGCCAAGCATTCAAATGATGAAAAGCAAGGCAATGAAACCTCAGTAACTGCAACATCAGATCTATAAATGACAGCAAGACCACCGGCGTGGCCAGTGGAGCACGGATAAGTGTAGAAGGCAGAGTACACATATTTAGATTGAGATAGTCATGTTTCACAGAGGCAAAAGAAGTCCAGTTTTTTGTCCAAAAGAATGTCACAAAGTGACGTCACTTTGATGTTAATAGATTCTTATGGAGGTAGGAGAAATTAGCAGAGCAGACATGATGCGGAGATAAATAGCGATGATCCAGACGCCTCTGAGGCCAAACTGTTTATAACTGCTCCGCTTGAATGCAGTTTCCTGCGGGAGCCATGATGAACGTACTTTGTATAATAATTAGTGGTGGGCCGTTAACGGCGTTAACGTGCTGCGTTAACGCGAGACTCTTATCGGGCGATAAAAAGAATATCGCCTTTAATCTATTCTCAAAGTTGGGTTGGGAGCTGGGTTTATACTAAGCAAGCTATGATGACTTTCACCTTGATATTTGATATAACAGACTGGCTGAAGCCAGCCTAAAAAGATGCTCAGGACAGTTGACGGGCCACTGCTACGCCTTGTCATGAAAGCATATCTTTTTCACATGTTTGTACTAGTGATGGCCGATTCGTGAACGAATCGTTCAATTTAACCGGTTCTTCTTAGTGAACCGGTTGAACCAGTTCACCAAATCGAACTGAATCGTTTGAAACGGTTCACGTCTCCAATAAGCATAAATACACAAATTACTTAAGCGGTTAACTTTTTTAACGTGATTGACACTCCCTCTGAGTCAGAATAAACCAATATCCCGGAGTAATTCATTTACTCAAACAGTACCCTGAATGAAATGCTGTGAAGACCGAACTGAAGATGAACACTGAGCCGAGCCAGATAATGAACGAACACGCCCACTACTGGAGCAGTTCTCGTTCTCGAGTCAAGAACCGGTTGCTTCGGTTTTCGGATCACCAGTACACTCAACCGAGAATCGTTTCTGTCGGACGCGTCCGATTTGAGAACCGATGAGCTGATTCTCGTTCTCGAGTCAAGAACCGGTTGCTTCGGTTTTCGGATCACCAGTACACTCAACCGAGAATCGTTTCTGTCGGACGCGTCCGAATTGAGAACCGATGAACTGATGATACTGCGCATGCGTGTAATTTTGTAAGTATTTTGTTAAACATCGGAAAGTGTGATAAAATAACTATATTTTATTTTGATTTTTTATTATTATTATTTTTTTTAGATTAATGTTTCCAATTTGTATATTGTATATAATGTATAGGCCAAATGGGTTTTCAGGGAAGTTGGACAATAATTAAGACTCTAAAGACTCTTATGTTTAATAGGAATAAGGGATGATTTATGAGATATCTGTACTGTAATGATGACACATTCACAAATTGAGTTTGTAGTAAACAGAACATGAACACGAGTAGAGCAGCTGATGACACTGAACTGCAGCATGTGCCGGTTAGAGCGATTCTCGTTCTCGAGTCAAGAACCGGTTGCATCGGTTTTCGGATCATCAGTACACTCAACCGAGAATCGTTTCTGTCGGACGCGTCCGAATTGAGAACCGATGAACTGATGATACTGCGCATGCGCGATTCAGCGTGAAGCCAACTGACTCACAGCATGTCTGAACCGAAGGGATTCTTTTGGTGATTGATTCTGATTCTGTACTAGTAATGTTATGAGCGCGGGTATTTCGAGGGCTTGGATGAAGGGCAATCTGGCGAAACGTAAGTTCATTTAATAACAAATACATCGCAATGGATTATGTTTAGTAAGTGGATCATGGTTTCTGCGCTGATGACACCTAATTTATTTACTTTATATCTTCAAGACTTAAATCCTCATATGCACATTATTGCTGTTACTGTATTTAGGTGTTGTTGCAAAACTCAAATGTAAACTTTTCATGATGAGGTTTTAACTGACTAAAGTTATGATTACTGACTTTATATATTTGAATGTTTGATAGACGTGACGCCATTACGTCATCGCCAATGACGTCAAGAGCGTGAAAGAACCGATGAACCGTTTTTTTCAACCGGTTTATTGAATCGAACCATCCGAAAGAACCGGTTCGCGGAAAAGAATCGAACTTCCCATCACTAGTTTGTACGCCTTACCGCTTGTCGATTTAAACATTAAAGCATCCAAACACAAGACGCGATGCGCACAAGAGAGAGAGAGAGCCCCATATCACGGACAGCGACACTGAACCGAGCTCTCTTCTGCAAAGTTCTCCTCGAAGTCCCTCCTGCACATGAACGAACAAATACAAATCGCAGTTTGAACAAACAAAAAGATGTGAAAGAGCCCAATTCAGTAGGCTACTCACGGTGTTCTGGTGTTCAGGGCTCATGCAGAGAATGGCGTCTCAAAACACTTGAACACCGAATTTGCTTATTTTTGCTTGTGCCGACAAATACATACAAAATATGTCAAAATATCTATGGAATAAAATCACTTTCAAAAATAATCGTAAATAATTCAAAACATTTGTGTGTAATTTTAATATACTTGTGCGTAATTTAAAACTATTGTACGTAATTCTGTTTTTTGTCGGAGTTGGATTCCAAAATATACTGCCACAACAGTTTACAGATACGCAATTTTGTGTGTTTTTTAGAGTACAACTCTAAAACGTACGACTGTGACAGTTTACAGACAAGGCGCTTGTTTTCACAATAGCTCTGTTACACACACGACATGCGAATTATGACCACGAAATGCGGTGTGTGAAATGGCTGTCAAAAATACGTCATCAAGGTCACGGGCATTACTAACCTTGATGACTTATTTTTGACAGCCGTTTCGCACACCGCATTTCGTGGTCTTAATTCGTATGTCGTGTGTGTAACAGAGCTATTGTGAAAACAAGCGCCGCGTCTGTAAACTGTCACAGTCGTACATTTTAGAGTTGTAGCCTACTCTAAAAAACGCACAAAATCACGTATCTTTAAACTGTCGTGGCCATAGATTTTGGAATCCAATTCTTACAAAAAACAGAATTACGTACAATGGTTTTAAATTATGCAGGAGTATATTAAAATTACACACAAATGTTTTGAATTACATACGATCATTTTTGACAGTGATTTTATTCCATAAATATCCACCTTGGAAATTATGCTCGAAAAAACTGTCAGTTATTTCTTAAGTGAAAGTAAACAGTTGAGGAAAAAATGGGATGTGTATTATATTGGATGCGTTCATCGTCTCTTAAAGGGACCGCGCCTAATTTAGCTAATGGCTAGTGTAATGTTAACCCAAGAAAATGAAAATCACTCACTGCTCTTGAATGAATTACTTTGTAGTTTTAACAGCCAAACCAAAAATTATCCAGACACCAGGTATAATTTTTGATATATATATAGCAAAACTGTAATAATGTGAGAAATGTTGAAGGTGTCTGAATAAATGTAGGTTTGATTGTATATTTCATTTTTACATTAAAGACTATCCAGTGCTATTTTACATTTAATTATTTGGTTTCTGTACCTTGACACCTACAAACTTGAAAAAAAACGTAAACATTGTGTAAATAGCACAAATAAATAAAAATAAAAAACATAAAAATTTAACAATTTCAAACAGGGCCCAGTGTACGCACTGCAGATGGAGTATGTGTGAAATAGGCGTAAGGTTGTTTGCACCTTGTGCAATGTGGAATTAGTTTACATCTTTTTCAAGCACTTTGTGATGCATTTTGGAAACAGGAGATGAGCCCCTTTTCTAATGCACCTGTGGCAAACAAAAGAATCTGTTCTACGACATTGGTTACTTTCACTTTCATTTTAGCGTGATTTCTGGGTGGAGTGTGTCAATTAACGGCGGAAGGGAGTTGTATTTAAAGGGAGCGTGTCATACCTGAATCAGAAGCGTCATTCGTTTGTTTGCACATAAGGGTAGCCCGTATGAGTGATAGTTTAGGGTGGAAAGACGGCTGCGTGTCAATCAGCTGTTTCATGGGTTTGATGTCTGGTGCATGACAAGCATTGCACTTCCAGACCAACTTTCATGAGCAGTCCTGAAGACAAGGAAAAACTGCTGCTTATCCACCTATCTTGCTGTCGGGTGACCCGCGATACTCATTGGTGCCTTCAATACCTGCAAACGTGGTCAGTACCTTTGCGCCGCCATTACACTCTGCAACACACGCACGCACCAACTCACATAGCTTTAATATTCGCACATTTTGTGTGCTTAGTGTTTTGTTTATAATTGTTGTTGCCCGTTAAAATAATTGATGCTGTTGATTTAATGTGTGTGATTTTAATGAAACTTAATGAGATGTTTATCTAATGTTTTCTTTGTTCTCTCTTTTTCTTTATTGCACGGGCACGGATTCGGAAGAGAAACCGCTAGTGGGAACGTGTGGTCATTTCTTATTTTGCTTAATTTATTTTTTGTCCATTTCGGTTTTTTCTGTGTTATGATTTTGAACATATGAAAGAATAAATATCCTGATGACCTTTAGTCTGGGATTATTATTATTTGTTGTGTAACAGGTGGTTATTTTTCTGCTATCCTGGGTTAAATAAATTTTTGACAGGTTTAATCCTGTCTGGCGCCAGAAGGTTTTTTTTCTTTAAACTGGTTATTTAAATTAGGGCGCCTACCACCGTTATACACCACCTAGCTTGATAAACCCCTTCTCAAAGACTTACTGTTTGTCAATTTTATTTGGGTAACACACATATTCTGAATGCCGTCGGCAGAATTCGAATGAGCTATTTTAATCTAGATTAATTTCAAGATCACGGTGAGATTAATCTAGATTAAAAAATTAATCTATGACCACCTCTAATAAAAACAAATAAAAACCAGCAAAGCCGCATGTTAGCAGATATAATATAAAATATACAATTTAACACGCTGATGTAGAAGCGGCAGCCACAGTGCGCCATCGTCCTCTCACCTCAGCGCCAGGCTATTCAACCAACCATATAGTTTAAATGTTTACATTTTTTCTACAACAATAAGGTTGAATCTATCCATCCATCTATATATATCGGCTGTTGTGCTTTGCTAGAGTACTCCACCTTTGAATTTTCTTTCTTCTGAATACACTCATATGTGGCTCCTTCCTCTTGTTGCTTTATTCTCGGAGCTGTACCTGCTGCAATTAACTTGACTGCCTCCACCTAAAACAAAAATACAAACACAAGAATCCAAGGGGACTCTCATTAAAATGGTGAATGGATTCTGTTTTAAATGTATAGCATAGTATACTATAGTTTGTAATATGATGTAGCTGTAGAAGTTTCTGCACTGATCCCCACCATGACTATGACTCCCTCTGGGAACAGGATGCGCTTGTAGATGCTGTTTACATTTTCGTTTGGCTCCACATCACATTCTCTTTGTAAAAGAATTGGGCCTGTGTCCAGTCCATCATCTGCCCAGAATATAGTAAACCCACCCTTTTTATCACCATGAATCAGAGTCCATAGAGGACACAAAATAGCAAAACATAACTTATGTTAAAACAACAGAATTTTACATAATTTACACACTGTTATCATTTGCTCATCTTATGCGGTTTCTGTCAGTGAATAAAACATTGGGCCTCAGATGCACTAAAGAGAACATTTATCCAGCAAAGCACCTGATAGCAAGCTGCCTTAAATTATATGCATTTGTTTTAAAAAATATTAAATATTAAGCCATTTTGACAGCCCTATACTGATCCACCACTTCTGTGATGGCCTTTCCTTTCAGCCTCCAGCGGGGAAAATTGAACACTGGAACACCATCCTTCTCTGCCTCAGTCGCTGTGGAGAGTGTAAAGATTTATTTCAATTTGTGTAAAAAAAATTCTTTTTTTTTCTTTTTTTTTTGGGATTCATATTTAAAAAAGGGCAGTGGCGAGGCACACCTGCCATGAAAAAGCTTTCAGCAAATAACATGCAAGTTTATATTTTAAAGACAAAGCTTGGCCAAGGTTCCGTAGTGCAAAACATATTCACCGTAAAAGAATTGTATTCAAGTAATTTTTTGTAAGAACTCTATTTATGTATGATTTAAATTTTTTATGCATTTTTTTTTAAAAGGACAGATTCAGACCACAATGAATGTTTGATACTAGAGCAGAGCTGCCGCTGTTACATAAGAGTTACTGTTACTGTCATAGAGTGAATTTGCATTTCATTCAGTTGGCCTGCCATATTTTTTTTACTGGTCTGAACATATTGGACAAAATATTCACTCCAAACATTTGACAAAATCTAAATTCTGTTGTCATTTAATGACCCTTTTGTTTTCCCAGATATAGGAGTTCCTTTCCTGAGAAGAACACAAATTAATATTTTCAGAAAAATCATCAATTTTCTGAGACCATATAATATGCATCAGTCCCTCAAACTTAATGACGTTCCCATAATCATTTATAAAAGATATTCAAATAAGAGCACTTTTTTTCACAATAAATGTTTTTTCACTCAACTGGGGTCTATGGAATATTGTATCTGTTTGTGTGTTCATTTAAACTTCAAAAGGACTCCACACATTAAATGGACCCAAAGATGTGGCTTATATTTAAAAAAACCTGTTTGTGTTTCATAGAAGAAAGAAAGTCATATAAACCTGGGATAGCATGGGCAATTTTTGAGTGAATTATCTCTTTAAAAATAGCATCAATGATCTTAACAGAAACAAGAGGCTTACCAAGAGGGTCCACTTTTCCATCTTTGTCAGGGATGGTGAATACACCAACAATCATGTGGCCATCCTTCAGTTCCTTGTACACTTCCTGTCCAAAAAGACTCTGGCCAATCAAAGCAATCTTCATCTGAAATGAAAGCAACACACATACGGATTAAAAAAAAACTATTACTAACTGCACTTCTCTTGCTTGTTTACCACTCTGTCTTAAGTAAATTTTGGGGTTTTGTAATGCAGATATTGTTGGTTCTTATAAATTGCTTGTCAGGTTGCTTTGGATTGATTTCACAAACCTATGCTTGTTATACAAGACCATGTTTAAAGGAAATTCAGGTAGTCTGACCTGCTACTGGACAAGAACCCTCTGAAATTGAAATTGCTAAGCATGCTAGATTAGCCTATGTTAGCATGCTAGCTGTATAGCTTATTAAATCTATCATGTTTGATCATCTTTAATAATTTGTTAAGAACCTGCACAAAACAAAATAGGAAACAATTAACATTTGTATTTTATATGATGTATTGCTAGATTTAATTTAGAATAAAATATATTGAATAAGTTAACCTTTAGTATACAACCGGCTACGTGCTTAGGCACTGTAAAATAACTAATACAAGCTACAGTAATCAACAGGGGTCCCATATGAGCAAAAAAATATATGTTTTAAAAAAATATGTTTGCAGAACTTGTAGGCCTAGTTCTAGGACAATAGCTATTCTCGGACTTCGGCTGATTTTGAGTCGGAACGTCGGACACATACTCGGAGATGTTAATGGTCCCTGCGTCTCAATGTTAATACTATCCATCTAAATAGTATGTCAGATTATAATAAGTTTGTCCCAAAGCATAGCATGTTGAAACGAGTATGCCAAAAGTCCCCAGAAAAGTGCCACCAAGGCAGTATTTTCAGTACTTAAGAGTTTTAGAGGTTACTACTTTCTTTATTGCAATTAAACCTGGTTCCTAGGAATGCTGAGTAATTATTGGGTCTTTATCTAGGAAAGTTTTTGGTTTATATTGTGTGTGTCTTACCCTGGTTAATACGTGCTGAAAGTGCTGCTTGGTTTTGCGTTTGCCTATCGCGGGACTGCTTGGTTTCGATCTGCTAAATAGTGAGGCATGTCCAATCACAGGTAATCAGACTAATACAAAAGCGCTAGGTTTCACCGCGGCAGCGGTCGCGGCAACCCTTGTGTGAACCCTCCTCGTGTGAAGACCGACGAGTGTAAAGACAATCGACTCTACCTGCGCGACTCCACCGAGGACACCGACAGGGCACTTGAGTATTGTTTTTTCTCTTTTTTTACTTTTTGTATAGCTTGTTCTCAAATATATCTTACACTTGTAGTCACTATGTGCTTTCAGATCTCTACTATCACTACTAACACTCGGAGAGCACGCTATGTACGTCGCAGGAAGGCCTGTCTGACAAACCTACGCCATGTCCCTCTGACCTCCACTACTACACTCTCTATTCCAGTTGGTCTCTGGAACTGCCAGTCTGCAGTTAACAAAAGCAGACTTCATTTCTTCTATTGCTACTCATTCCGGTCTCAACCTCATGGCACTGACAGAGACTTGGATCAAACCTGAAGATACTGCCACCCCTGCAGCCCTTTCCACTAATTTTACTTGTTCCCACACTCCTCGTACCACTGGGAGGGGTGGAGGTACGGGTCTCCTTATATCCAAAGAATGGAAATTTAATCTTCAGCCATCACCTACAGGTACTGGTTCATTTGAATCACATGCCATTACTGTAACCCACCCTGTTAAAATCCACTTTGTGGTCATTTATCATCTCCCAGGTCAACTGGGAAACTTCTTGGAGGAGTTGGATGTGCTGCTATTAAACTTTCCTGCAGATGGTACTCCTCTGGTACTGCTTGGTGACTTCAACATCCACCTAGATAAACCCCAGGCTGCTGACTTCAAAACTCTGCTCACCTCATTTGATCTCAAGCTAGTGTCTACTACAGCGATTCACAAATCGGGCAACCAACTGGACCTCATCTACACGCACTGTTGCTCTGTGGACACCTCTTCAGTTGCTCCACTGTACACCTCTGACCACTTCCTCATTACTGCTAACCTAGCACTTACTCCTGAAGTGGCACACACTCCAACGCAGGTCACCTTTCAACGGAACCTACGCTCACTCTCTCCATCTCGCCTATCTGCTGTGGTTTCATCCTCTCTTCCACCACTCTCTCAGTTTTCTGCTCTGGACACGAACAGTGCTACGGACACTCTTTGCTCCACTTTAACATCTAGCTTGGACAACTTTTGCCCACTGTTGTCTAGACCAGCACGCACTGCCCCATCTGCCCCCTGGCTGTCCGAGGTTCTCCGTGAACATCACTCTAAACTCAGGGCTGCAGAGAGGAAATGGCAGAAATCAAAAAACTCTACGGACCTCAGTGTGTATCAATCTCTCCTCTCTTCCTTCTCTCCAAATGTCTTCACAGCTAAAACATCCTACTACCACAACAAAATTAACAGCTGCTGTGATGCTTGGACACTCTTCAAGACTTTCTCTTCTCTTCTTAATCTGCCGCCTCCACTTCCTCCATCGACTCTTACAGCGGACGACTTTGCAGCTTTCTTCACAAATAAGACAAGATCCATCAGTGACCAATTCCCCACTCTGTAGACTGAGGACAACTTCACAATGACCGACGCACACTCTTTATCCTCCTTCTCCCCACTCTCAGAGATGGACGTCTCCAAAATTCTCCTGTCCAATCATCCTACTACTTGTCCACTTGATCCTATCCCCACTCACCTCCTTCAAACGATCTCTTCTTCAGTCATACGTCCGCTTACTCACATTATCTACTCCACTCTTCAATCTGTAACATTTCCCTTAGCATTCAAGCAGGCTCGTGTAGCAACAATGAGCTGTACAGAATAATTAACTCAAATGATATATAGGGAATTTGAATAATTAATCAGGAATATGATTAATATTTATATATCATATGACAGTTGCAAAAATTTTTTATTGATTATGAAAAATAGCTCAATTGTCTATACCAATAACTAATTACAGGGCCCTGTAACTTACTCATTAATATGTCAATATTCCATTCTTCATATCAATTATTGTGATATCTCTTACTGTAAATTACTGCAAATCAAACAGTGGTTTGTCCAGCAAACCAGATTGACCTATCAATTTTCAATAAAGTTATCACTTCTTATAATTCAAGGAAAAATATTCTCTGGCCATGAAAACATTATCCTATCCTTATGATAAATTTAGTTTCTAAATTTAAAGCTTGTAGCTAAAGATCAGACATCTCAGTGACTCGTAATGTGAGCGGGTGGTGGAGACAAGGATCATGGATATATGGGTTTTTAATAATTGGCTAATAATACATCGAAACTACAAATCACACAGAGTAAATATGCGTACGACAATCCAGACAGTAAACTTTTTACAAGACATAACGGAATCCAAATAAGAGAGAGAGAGAGAGAGAGAGAGAGAGAGAAATGAATGAGGTCACTGAATGGACTCAGATATGGAAATCACAGTCAGTAAACCTTAGCAGCCAACACCAATCAAATCACAGCAACACTTTAAAGCAGCATTTAAATCTCCATAGAAAAGTGATAAATGCATGGCTCAGCGTGCGTGCGCTGGTCCTTTTGAAAACAGCGTGCGTGTGCCGGAGGCCGTGTGATGCGCGTGTGAGCTGCGCTGGATCTTGGCGTGAGCGTGGAGCCACGTGGTCCTTCGTGGCAAGGGGTGTTCGTTCATCTTCCGGCTGTTGCGGGATCGCGCGGTATTTGAAAGGTTTAACCAGCAATGTTCCAGAATTGGTCTTTCTTGTGTGGAGAGGCGAATAGTTGAATAAACTTAGTAAAGAAAAGAAAAGAAAACAACGAAAACGAAAGCTTCCGAAGGAGCCATGATAATGACTGCCCAAGGCCGCGCCGGGGGACTCGCGGTTGTCCGAGAACTCTTATAGCTTGAGATAGTTCACGCCTCTGTTCGCGTGAACAACCAATGAACGTCCGCGATCTGCAGCGGGAAAAAGTTCCTTTGTCTCTGTGGAAACAACCCCCTAATGATTTAGGGCTTGTCAGATTTCAATAGGGATATTCTAGCAAGTTCGTAATTCCAGAATAATAAATTTTTCATTACTTTGCTTTAGATAAGTGGGTCTGTCAAAGCATGACGATTACAAGAACACCAAACAGTACATATATATAACTGATAGAAACACGAAGTTACATTCAAATGCAGAATTACACACATTAAAGATTAACACACGCTAATAAATTGCAGATAGTCCCAATTTATATGGGAAACATCTAATGTACCAAAAAGAAATACGTAATACATTTAGAAAACATAAAAACAAAAAGGTAATAGTTTAGAATGCATTGGGAAAAGAAGCCAGTGATTTGGCTTCTCTCCTGTCCTGTTGCCCAGGGGTCATAAAGTTTTATGAAGCTGCCAAGGAGTGGGGGTTACATAAACATGACTATTTGAGAAAGAGTTAGACTGAGGAGAACATTTCCACTTATAAGTCAGCACTTTAACCATTTACCCAGGATTAACCATTTTTATGCAATACACAAACATTAAAAATACATATTAATAAGGACTTACAAAAGTAAGGAACTTTAAGAAAGGTTTCTTTTTGGGTGTGTGAGTTAAGGAATTTGGTTGGGGGTTGCATATCTCCTTTGAGGCTCGCACGGGTATCGTAAATAATTTAAGTCCAGCCAGGCTGGCGCCAGGCCAGGCATTTAGTGCACAAAGGGGTTTCATTTGTATGCCTGAATTTAACCCATGAATCGATGATCTGCATATCCGTTACACTCGGGTAAGCCCACTGCTCAAGAAACCATCTCTAAATCCAGCGCTTCTTGAAAACTACAGACCGGTATCCCTTCTTCCATTCATTGCAAAGACACTTGAGCGAGCTGTGTTCAACCAGCTTTCTATGTTCCTTGTACAGAACAACCTCCTGGACAGCAGCCAATCTGGCTTCAAAAGTGGCCACTCAACTGAGACTGCTCTGCTCTCGGTTACTGAAGCCCTGCGACTAGCAAGAGCAGCTTCAAAATCCTCGGTACTCATCTTACTGGACCTGTCTGCTGCTTTTGACACTATTAATCACCAGATTCTCCTGTCCACCCTCAGAAAGATGGGCATCTCTGGAACTGTTCTCCTGTGGGTTAAGTCCTACCTCTCTGACAGATCCTTCAGTGTGTCTTGGAGGGGTGATGTTTCAAAGTCATACCACCTTGCTACTGGGGTTCCTCAAGGCTCAGTACTTGGACCACTTCTCTTCTCCATTTACAGTATTGTTCAAAATAATAGCAGTACAATGTGACTAACCAGAATAATCAAGGTTTTTCGTATATTTTTTTATTGCTAAGTGGCAAACAAGTTACCAGTAGGTTCAGTAGATTCTCAGAAAACAAATGAGACCCAGCATTCATGATATGCACGCTCTTAAGGCTGTGCAATTGGGCAATTAGTTGAATTAGTTGAAAGGGGTGTGTTCAAAAAAATAGCAGTGTGGCATTCAATCACTGAGGTCATCAATTTTGTGAAGAAACAGGTGTGAATCAGGTGGCCCCTATTTAAGGATGAAGCCAACACTTGTTGAACATGCATTTGAAAGCTGAGGAAAATGGGTTGTTCAAGACATTGTTCAGAAGAACAGCGTACTTTGATTAAAAAGTTGATTAGAGAGGGGAAAACCTATAAAGAGGTGCAAAAAATGATAGGCTGTTCAGCTAAAATGATCTCCAATGCCTTAAAATGGAGAGCAAAACCAGAGAGACGTGGAAGAAAACGGAAGACAACCATCAAAATGGATAGAAGAACAACCAGAATGGCAAAGGCTCAGCCAATGATCACCTCCAGGATGATCAAAGACAGTCTGGAGTTACCTGTAAGTACTGTAGTTAGAAGACGTCTGTGTGAAGCTAATCTATTTTCAAGAATCCCCCGCAAAGTCCCTCTGTTAAAAAAAAGGCATGTGCAGAAGAGGTTACAATTTGCCAAAGAACACATCAACTGGCCTAAAGAGAAATGGAGGAACATTTTGTGGACTGATGAGAGTAAAATTGTTCTTTTTGGGTCCAAGTGCCACAGGCAGTTTGTGAGACGACCCCCAAACTCTGAATTCAAGCCACAGTACACAGTGAAGACAGTGAAGCATGGAGGTGCAAGCATCATGATATGGGCATGTTTCTCCTACTATGGTGTTGGGCCTATTTATCGCATACCAGGGATCATGGATCAGTTTGCATATGTTAAAATACTTGAAGAGGTCATGTTGCCCTATGCTGAAGAGGACATGCCCTTGAAATGGTTGTTTCAACAAGACAATGACCCAAAACACACTAGTAAACGGGCAAAGTCTTGGTTCCAAACCAACAAAATTAATGTTATGGAGTGGCCAGCCCAATCTCCAGACCTTAATCCAATTGAGAACTTGTGGGGTGATATCAAAAATGCTGTTTCTGAAGCAAATCCAAGAAATGTGAATGAATTGTGGAATGTTGTTAAAGAATCATGGAGTGGAATAACAGCTGAGAGGTGCCACAAGTTGGTTGACTCCATGCCACACAGATGTCAAGCAGTTTTAAAAAACTGTGGTCATACAACTAAATATTAGTTTAGTGATTCACAGGATTGCTAAATCCCAGAAAAAAAAAAAAATGTTTGTACAAAATAGTTTTGAGTTTGTACAGTCAAAGGTAGACACTGCTATTTTTTTGAACACACCCCTTTCAACTAATTGCCCAATTGCACAGCCTTAAGAGCGTGCATATCATGAATGCTGGGTCTTGTTTGTTTTCTGACAATCTACTGAACCTACTGGTAACTTGTTTGCCACGTAGCAATAAAAAAATATACGAAAAACCTTGATTATTCTGGTTAGTCACATTGTACTGCTATTATTTTGAACAATACTGTACATGACATCTTTAGGATCTGTCATTCAGAAGCATGGCTTTTCTTATCACTGCTATGCTGATGACACCCAACTCTACTTCTCATTCCAGCCAGATGACCCGACGGTAGCTGCTCGCATTTCAGCCTGTCTGAGTGACATTTCTAGGTGGATGAATGACCATCACCTTCAGCTTAACCTTACAAAGACTGAACTCCTGGTGATTCCAGCTAACCCATTGATTCATCACATTTTCTCTATACAGCTGGGCTCGTCAACCATAATTCCTTCGAGGACAGCCAGAAACCTAGGAGTTGTGATGGATCATCAATTAAGCTTCACTGACCACATTGCTACAACGACCCGGTCGTGGAGGTTTCCCTTATACAACATTAGGAAGATTAGACCCTTCCTGTCAGAGCAAGCAACCCAACTTCTTGTCCAAGCTCTTGTTCTCTCCAGACTGGACTATTGTAATGCTCTCCTGGCGGGCCTTCCTGCATGTACTGTCAAGCCTCTGCAAATGATCCAGAATGCAGCAGCGAGGGTTGTCTTCAATGAGCCAAAAAAAGCTCATGTTACTCCTCTCCTCATCGGGATACACTGGCTACCAGTAGCCGCTCGCATCAAATTCAAGGTACTGATGCTTGCCTACAAGACGACCACTGGCACGGCACCAACTTACCTAAACTCACTGGTTAAATCCTATGTTCCCTCCAGAAGTTTGCGTTCTGCAAGTGAACAACGCCTTGTGGTGCCATCCCAAAGAAATTCAAAATCACTCTCCTGGACTGTGGCCAGCTGGTGGAATGACCTCCCAATCTCAATTTGTACAGCTGAGTCTTTACTCATTTTCAAGAAACATCTAAAGACTCATCTTTTTCGCCTGCACTTAACTTACTAACACCAGCACTTTTCCTTTTCTTGTCTTTTTCATTTAATAAAAAAAAAATAAAAAAATAAAAAAAAAAATACCTGGCTATGCGTTCTATACTAGACTAACTGAGACTTGTCATGGCACTTGTATACTGTTGTTGTTCTCTTGTTGACCTGACTGCTTCTATTGTTCTCATTTGTAAGTCGCTTTGGATAAAAGTGTCTGCTAAATGATTAAAATGTAAATGTATTTAAGTATTATAAATAATTACTCATCAAGTAACATAAACAAGGAATCATGGTAAAGTCTTTTCAGTCACTAGATTAACCACATTTTCAAGTACAGAGGAAGTCACAAGCATGAGTCTTGGAGTAGATTTAAATTTGTGTATATTTTATAAGATAATATATTACAGCAGTTGAACTTGAACACACACAAAGACAAATTTGTTCATGACGTGAACAACATAGAAAGAACTTCATGGACAATGTCTTCAATGACTCCTAAGAGTGACAAAGAGAGAAGTGAATGAAATAAGGAAAATTTTGTTGAACATGTTCTACTCTCTAATTTTTAATTTAATATTTAAAAGATCTTAGTGAACACAGAGCGCACACACATATGCAATACAAAAATGATTATATAAATATTCATACCAATGAATGTTCATAATACTGTTATTGCATACTGTTCAAAGACTTGGAAAAATTGTATGTTGTCGGAACAAAGGTTCTTGAAAAATTCATGTCAATAAAGCCCATCTGAACTGAGAGAAATAATAATAGAGATGCAAGAAATCTGAATAGAAATAGCATTATTAACATGACTTTTCCTGACCTCTAAATATTTAAAGCGAACACTTTTCTCAATTGTTTCTCTATCACCCTATTAAATTCTTCAACTTCACTGAAATAGTAAATGGAGAACATATTCACTGCAAGGTTAACAGAAATAGTGTTATCGCTTAAAAACAAAGGATAGATTGGACATTGTGTAGGCCACCTGACCATAGACATAAAAATCCCATCCATTTCCACAGATCTAGCATGGCAAGCCCTATAATCAACAAAAAATAATATTAGTGATGCATGAAACATCAGCTGCTGTACTCTTTATCACATGTCTTGTATATGAAATGCAGATTACAGGCAATCATATTTCATTGAAATATGTAATTATGCAATATATTATTCACCACAATATCATGCCCAGTCTTCTCAGTCCAGCTACCAGGATGAATTTTCTGAGCAAGAACTCTACACAATAAAATAAAAAAATAAAATAATATTAATAATAATTTAAACCAGATAGACAACCAGTGAGAAATTAGGCTGTACAGACACGTAGTATTTTAACAATTAATTATTATGTTGGCTTCTCTGTAATGTTTGACTATTAAAATGTCATATATCTCAATCAACATTATAAAACCATGTCAAAAAGAAGAGACATACTCATAACATGTATTGTGGGGTAATGTTGAACAGGCCGACTGTGAGCATATGACAGTTAAAACATTACGATTATTTTAACTTAACTAAAATGGTAAAACAATGAGTAATTAACAAGCTTTCACATAGAATGTGCGACACAGTTTATTGTGCTGTCACTATGTCAACACAAGCTAACTCATGCAACAGATTCGTACAAGATCATTTAGCAAACCATGAACACTTTTTATTTTTTAAGTCATGTTAACTTTCCAATGAAATGCATCACAATTGTTTTTAATGTTAAAAAAATAAGAAATTATTCACATTTGATACTCACACTTTGATTTTCATCCATCTTCGCTGGTTCTCTAATTCAGTAGGTGGCGTTGTCACTAAAAACCTAGGGTCCTAAAAATGCGGTCCAAGGATTGCGTTCCTGAAAATGCAGCCTCTGGTTTTGCAGAGAGATTCTACTCAAAGGATTTGGTCCAGAACTACAAACCCGAATAAAAAGAAAAACTACAAGTGGCAGATGCATGCAATCGACGGTTTGGTAGAGAGGTTTACGAAAAGGGGTGGGCAATATTGACAAAAATGTAGATCTCAATATTTTTTTTTTCAATATCTTGATATCGATATTAAGACAATCATTTTACAATACTTAAAAAAAAATGTGTGCAAATTGGGAAAGAAGGTCCAGTTGGTCTTTTGACTTGCCGCATTTTACCTATTATTGTATGGAATTACTAGTACATAAAGATATGAGACATTATTGATTTAAACATGAACCAAGTTACTGTACTAAATATTTACTTTAATACAAGAACAGTGCTTTTACAGTACAATATATGTATGTAATAAATTAACTTTGTGCTTTGCAAACAGTACTCTATTAGTAATAGACTAACAACAATGTGACTACCTCTTAAAAAAAAAGTTGTTTTGCAAAATGTAAATATTAAAAAACACCACAATATAAAATTTTTGTACATTATATTAATATAAAAGATGAGGACAAAAAAACACAAAAGGAACAAAATAAATAACAGACACTGCTCTGCAGTATGGCTCCAAGATTCTGCTGGACCACAGATCTGAGGTTGTGGCATAATAGGTGACCTTCTGCAATTTATGGGACAGCGTTTATCTTGAACGGTTTTGGTAGAGCTGTTTCACTGAAATATCTCCTTGAAGGCAGATTATATCTGGTATCTAAAGTCTGTAACATTTCTTGAAACCCATCCTTCTCGACTGATTGAATTGGCAACATAGACCTTGAAATAAAACTTGTCACAGAGTTTGTAATCATTTTCCACTTTTCGCTTTTTTTGTCATATGGTGTTTTCTTTGTGAATGTTTCTGCCAAGGTCTGTTGTGTCTGTTTTTTTTTTTTTTTGTACCGTGTTTGTAGCAGCAGTGCTGTTTTTGTTCAGGATGAAGCCGTACTCTTCAAACGGTGTTTTGTGCGTTGTACGGAGATGATGGGAGAGGTTGGCTGTGGCGTTCTGCTATGCGGCGCTCTGCATGCAACAAATTCTACAGATGGGCGACTAAAGAAACTGACCCACGTCTCGCTGTTAGCTCTTCTGGCACTGGTTTTGAGGATGACTGTGTATTTTTGCTTTCTACGCTAATTCTTGTGTTGTTTGCGCTAGAAGCTAGATAACAAGCATGATAACAAGTGACTGAGTAACACACGCACGGCACACTGTAATGACATAAGACATCAGGGGCACTGAGCATTATGGGCAGTTCACTGTATTAATAAAAATGTTTTAGTTTGTACTAAAAACAAACGTTTTTTAGAAGTTAAAAGAAGCCCTTTTTGTTGTTCGGAGGCTATTCCAGTAGATCTCTTGGGAAAATGTATTCCATCTTTTGGACTCATCATTATACAACGCAATGTTCTAATGATGCAATCACGAAGCTCGCACCTTGAGGACGCCACAGACATTTAAGGAAAACGTTTTAACTTCAGACTTCAGTTTTCCGCAAACAACGCATATTTTGCCTTTTCTAGCAGCTATTTTATAAATCGTACATCCGCTTTACTCTCTATGTTTTTGGATTGTTGCTTCAACTAAGAAACGTCATAACACACAGGTAAGAACTCCGTAGTTGTATTGCAAATTAGTAGCAGCTTACTCATTGGGGAACAATCGTGATAAAAAAAAAAAAAAAAAAAAATACAGTCAAACAAACCCCTACATTATTAAAATCGTTACATATAATTGTTTACAAGGTTATAGTGTGCGTTATTTTTTTTCTCTTTAACTTCCTTCAGCTCTTTTCATGTTTGGGAGGTCGGATATGCCAATTTTGCAAATCGTCCAGACAACAATTTGGATATTATCGTCTAAACGATATATCGCCTACCCCTAGTTTGAGTTACTAATAATCAACGTTTAAATGAAAATATGAGCAGATGTCAGCATGAAAGACCCGTGACTGCCAGATCAATGAGCTACTTCTGTTCTCTACAGTACAGTAGTAGGATGTTAAATGAAATGTGGAAGAGGTTAACTGTGACAACATGAGAGACAGGCCAGTTTACAGTGACACAGTGCATGTAACAGGTATGACAGAGCGGTCCTTTAAAAGACGCAATTGTGTGATAGTATTAGAGCCCGACCGATATATCGGCCGGCCGATATTATCGGCCGATATGAGCTAATTGCATTTAAATCGGCATCGGCGTTTATAACGGCCGATGAAACATGAGAAACAGTCTCATATTCTTCACTCATGTTATGAGTGTTGCATAGTTTGCCCACCAGAGGGCGGTCTGCAGCTCCAGAGTTGCAACAGCGCCAGAAATCCACAAAGAAGAAAGCGATCAGCCAAGCCACCCAGGTGAGTCTGTCGTTCGTCATGTGAAATGATTGTAGATTTAGTTCATACACTGTATATAAAAACGGTGTGGTAGTTCTAGTTAACGGTCCTATCATTATCACTTCTAAATATTCTGTAACATCACTTACAGCCGCTAATGCATTGCTATATTAGATTAGCCACAAAGCTAATACCATGTTTATCAGTGGAAGAGCGCGAACGTTAATAAGAGGTCGAACTATAAAGTTAGCGTTTAGTGCTTATTCTATTGCGGTGTGTTTCCCACATAATGACCGCGTAATGGGCCTTTCACACAGGACGCGGTATGCACAGCGCTTGGCCGCTGGGTTTAGCGTTGCCCTTCAGATACAACGCGATTTGCCCTGCTCTGCGCTATGGCGTAGGCGGAGTTTTAAAAACTTTTAGCGGGAGCTCTTTCATAGTCTGTTGTTCCTCTTTTCGGTCAGCAGCAAACATGTATCTGTCCCGTTGTAAGAAGCGAGCGATAGCGCTAGTCCTGCTGATGAGAATTAAGAGAGAAGCAAGGAAGAAGAGGCTACCCTCAGGCCCAGGGAACAATTTGGTGAATTCAGGCTGGTTACGTTACTCTAACGCTAATATAGCTTCCTTTTTAGCAGGCCCCTTAAATGCTTGCTATTAACTTGTTTGAAGGTGGTTCTTCTCAAAATTGACAGCGGTGTGTTCATGGCACTAACGTTAACCATTTTGATTCAGACTGCACAAAGAGAAGAGGAGAAGATATACGGGTCCGTTGTGAATGTGTCTGTGAGAGCAAATATAGTGTAGTTACAGTAACTACAGTAGGTGCGTCAGAAATGATTAAATCAGAGGGGACATGTAAATAAATGTGAGCTGAACAAGCGCTTTTTTCTTTTCTTTTTTTTTCTTACATATTGTTTCAAAGCAGCTTTACAGACATAACAGGAAAATGTTGAAATAATATTGTTAAATATAAGGAGGTTAATACCTATTGCTTGACAAATAAAAAAATATATATATATTTCTCATTTTTGCCTATGTAGGAGATCCCTGTTTATTATTATTATAATTCTAATGATGACATGAGTAATGATACATGGTGATATCATTAATACACATGCTTATTCTTTCTATGTCTCTCTTTCTGCCCTACAGATGGCTGAAAAAGGTGAATGATGTAGCAGCAAAAGTGTGGGACTACTTCTGCAAATACTTTAACTTTAACTTTAGTATTATAATTTATTTACAGTACACACACAGACTGTTAAAATCAGCTTCAACTGGAAGAAAGTAAAAGTGTTAAATGTTTAAAATCAGACTGTTTTTTGATCGTTAAAAAATATATACTTTTGATGTGCAATTGTTTAGTGATTGAGACCGTAATCTAAGGCTTTTTTTTACATAAATCCCTTCTGGAAAATGGTTTATACAGCCCACATACATAGAACAGGCAGATATTTTGCCATTGAATGTTATGTAAGTGCAGCTTATAGGAAATGGGTCTAATATCCAGTTTATTTTCAAAATCAAAATATCGGCTTATAAATCGGCTCTTTTCGAGTTAATATCGGCATCGGCATCGGCCCCCAAAAATCCATATCGGTCGGGCTCTAGATAGTATATCCCAAAGCTTGCCTACTTTTCTACTACACTGTCTGTACTTTTCTTCACCAAAAGAGTACATACTTTAAGAGCGTAGCAAGTAAGAGTAGGCACACTGAGATGCAGGGATGGTTTGGACCAGACACAAACGGTCCTAAATGACTCGGCCAGATTTAGGCCAGATTTAGGTAATTTTACCAGGACAGATGACAAAATTGTATAGTTGTTATTTAACTGTGTGATTGGCTTGCAAGTTATCCATCAAAAGAGAATCTAGTGTATTGACCTGGGTGTGTTTTACTGGGCAGTAATTCAGACATGCAAATCAAACAAGCCTTGGGTAAGGGAATGTTTGATTCTGTTGTATTTTAGTCAAATATTATAGAATATGTGATAATGTGATTTCCTAGAAGTTAGTTTAAAAATGTTGCATTCAGTATTTCTGAATATGAAATTGAGATGTTAACAATTGAAGGATCTGTATTAGTAGATTCTTGCATCTGAAAGTCTCCAAAATTGTGGTGAGGTGACACATAAGCATGATCCTGTTTTAAAAAGTGATTACAGTTTGCCAAACATAACAGAACTAACAAATATTGCTAAAAGTGTGACAGCATCATATAATAATAGCTGTTAATTATGTTCATCGTCTGGCTGACTACATCTTGTATACATTTTTCTGAAAGATCCGGTCATACATGCACAAACTGACAGTCTCCTACTAAATATTGTAGAAACATAATTTTCTGTAGTTGCTTTGTAATGATTTGTACTGTAAAAAGCGCTATACAAATAAACCTTAATTGAATTCAACTGAATAACCAGACATTTCACTGGGACTAGGTTGTTTTGGTCGGAAGAAAAAGTTTTTTGGGAAAAAAAAATATTAACTTCTGGAGCACAGTGGTGGATCTGATATGTTGGGGGGCAATTTTTCTTTCATATATGAAATTAAACCTTTATACAATCTTTTTCTACTACACAGTCAAAAGTGTGTACTTTTCTTCACCAAAAGAATACATACTTTGAGGGCGTATTAAAAGTAGGCACATTGAGACGCAGGGATGGTTTGGACCAGACACGAACTGTCCTAAACGACTCGGTTCGATAGGGCGAACCGGTTCAACTGGTTTGCTGCATAGAACCGGTTCAATGGAACGATTCGGTTGGTTCATGAACAAATCGCATTACAAACCGGTGTTCTGAAATATTCGGTTTATGAGATTTTCGGTGACGCTGGGCGGAGCATACATGAATATTCATGAGTTTCCATATTAGCGTTAAAGCAACTCTGAAAATATTAGTGCGTTTTCACCGGATCACAAAAACTGTTCAAGGTAGGTTAATTACGTTTCAACTTCGAATGAAGATAAGCAAATGTAGAACATAATGGATCGTTTGTGCACAAAATTGTATTCATTGTTTACGGTTTTAAATGTTTACTCGAATACAGCACTGATTTTGCCAAAGGTAGCCCATCATAGAATACACTACAAGTAAATGGGCCAGCAGCTGTTATATATTTTCTTATATTCCTCTGTTTTGCTATTAAAAGTATGTCATTTGATAAGTATGTCTTTTGAAGGTGTGTAACATATGGTGGCACAAACTTGCTACAAACTCACTGTATTGTACGACTGTAAACTGAGAAATAAAGAACAATATAAAGACTCTTATGAAGTAACATTTTAACTTTTTTTTTTCCTTAAAAAAGGTGTCAAATGGAAGTGCATGGCAGCCTACAGTTCATGTGGAGAAGCTGTTTGTTTGCAATTAATTTATCTGTTACAAATCAGCAGAGTTTGATACTTGCACCTTAGCCTGTTATTTTTTTTCTACTTTGCAGAAGCTATTCTAATGGGGGAGACTTATTTCTCAAGCTTTATATGAGCCACTATTGTACACGTACATGGGTAAACGTTCTCAGAATTAACTTTTTTTATTTTGTTTGTTTATTTATTTATTTTTATCTGATGCAGGGGATGTTGGATGATGACCAACATAGTGTGTACTTTATCAGTGTAATAGTTAAACAAATCAAATGCAAAATAAAAAAAGTATAGCCTACTATTTGATACAAATGTTGTATTATTAACCAGTTTTACTAAATTTTGTTCCTGAAATCCACACTTTAAAAAATCAAGATAATCAAAGGTAATCAAACCAAGCACAACCTAATAAAACATGTTACATGAATAAAGGGTTTTGTAAAAAAAAAAAAAAAAAATTCATGTTGGTGGATATTCTATTAAGATTACAAACATGTGGGTCATTCTTGAATGGCTTATTCTGCAGTGGGTATAAACAATATGGTCCCATTGATTTGGAAGCATGTTTCATCTCCCAACATTTAGACTGATTTCATTGAGTTTGTTCATGGTGTTTAAATCTATGTTTGCCATTTGTTGTTCATATAGGAATTTACTTTAATAATGTATTTAATAATTTACTTACAACAGAAATCTTATAACGTGCTTGCTTGTGTTGATCAGTAGGCCTATCCCTAAACACATATATAAGTAAACCCTTGTGTAGCTTTAATAAAACTTTTAACACAGAATCAGTTGAAGTCTTTATTTAACAAAAGCAATCTATCTATCTTTGAAATGAGAATTTACAAATTACTGTATGGTTTGATTAAGCCATTTGTTATTAAACTACAAAATATTTTAATTGTTATAAGTTTGTAGAAAATAAGCAAAACATTTTTAAAGTACTGCGAGGTTGTGGATTTCAAAACTTGACCAATAAACATTTGAGTCAAGAAGATTTTCAAGTGCACCACTATGCAGTATATGATTAAATACAAAAATAAAGTTTATAAAGACATTTAAAAAAAAAATAATAATAACTATATCGTGCATTTTATCTACTAAATGTATAATTTTGGGGGCAAATAAATAAATACAGAGATTAAGAATGTTTATATTCCAGTTCATGTGTGCATAAAAAAAACATTCAGCTTTTGCTTTGTTATTAAAAACATTTTTTGAATGATTGAGAAAACGATTAAGAATGACACAGAATAATCATCATACATTTTATTTAGGGCTGTGAATCTTTGGCAAGGCAGCGATTCAATTCGATTACGATTCATAGGTATTCGATTCGATTCAAGAACGATTTTTGCAAATTTAGAACGATTCGATTCGATTCACAATTAAATTCGATTCGATTCGATTATAACGATTCGATTCTGCATTCTTTAAGTGCATTCACGGGATTATTTAAATGCTTCTACTAAATTCTTTAAATGCTTAGTCAAGGGGCAAATTACAGTAGCATTTATGGTTAGGAGAACCATAGGTTAGGAAAAAAAACAAAAAACCTTTTGAAAAAAAAAAAAACCTTCATGGCATACATAAAAATGTATGTAAGCCAAGTTTTTAAAAAAGAGCTTAAAGAGTATTATGTATAAGCTAACATTTTGTCATACCAGGGGCGTAGCCATAATTTCAGAAGTGACAGAAATGTCAAATACAATCATTTTATGTATGTAGCCTATATAATAATAATAATTATATATATTTTATATAGGCTACATTTAATTAGCAATTATTTAAATTTTCTGCACAGAATAAGGTAGAAAATATACTTTTTGGTTTCTGTAGCCTACTGTAATAAATCTCAATTAGCACTGCATCATTAATAAATTGTTTGTGTTTTTTTTTTTCCATCAGTTAATTCTGCTTTTATTCAGTTAGCTGCAGATATAGCCTGGCACGTCTATGAGAGCGAGATCGCTTCTCTTTCATCGTGAAAACGTCTTCAACTCTATTTAACTTTTCCTCTCCATCAGCGAATGATTCGGAGAGAAAACGCGTCAGATGTCTGTTTGCTAATGAAACAAACGCTACTTTCATGCATCTGATTATCAGATAAATCTTGCGATCTTATTTCAAGGTCGTTGTTAATGCTGTGGTTAATTTTAAAAGTTTCCTTCGTATATTCGGTTCATCAGCATTGTTTAAAAACATTTATCATTCAATGGATCTGTGCGTATGATTTAGACACTTACATTTCTGCTTCGTCCATGCAATAAATACAGCTGTCGACGGCTCCGGCACTGGCCACGAGTCCTATAGATCACACGTCCGCTGCGTCAGAGACGAACGGAGCGCGAGCGCAATCCTGTCTCATCAGGCAGCCTGATCTCACAAACGTACATATTTAGACGTAAATTAAAACTGTCCAATACGTATGTGCCCTTACGTATTTACAGTGTCATTTACGTATTATCTGGACGTAATTACAGGTTCGATACGTATCGAAATGTACGTAAAAACGACCTCAAATACGTACAGATAGAACGTGTTTTCTGACCAGTCAGTTATCCATAGAAATTTGCTCATGAAGCTGCTCTTCAATGCGTATCTGATTAATTTGTTTAATATTTATGTATATTTTCCCTTTTTATATATTTTTTGATAAATGTAAGATCCCTATACCCGACCCGAACCTAAACCTACCCATTTTATACAGAATGTTAAAAGAATAAAACATAATAAAACACAATTTTAGTAAAAATATAACATTAAAACGATATTTTGAGCTACTAATGTTAATCCTACACCTACCCCTAAACCTACCCATAACCATTTCTTAACATAACGTTACTGTTATAAACAAACAAATAACAGACAAACAAACATAACGTTAATCATTTATTTTTTTGAGAAAATATCAAAAGTCGTACCAAAAGTAGTTCAAATTATAAAGAGTTCCAGTCGCAGTCCTCTATGGAGGTAATAGTTTTTATAGGGTACAGAGCAGAATTTAATTTATTAATCCATGAAATTATGTATCTGTCTTCTCTCCATGAAGGCGCACTGTCGCAGTCATAGACATATATAGGTAGACGCCCCATCGAACGCTACTGCCTATTGAACGAGCCGTGGAGCCGCCATCTTGGACCGGTCGCCAGCTCCACTCAGTGTAACTTGTTTGCCAGGTGCAATGAGCTGTCAGCGCATTAAATTAATCATATCTCACTGAATACCTAACTGATTTTGACGCGGGTTTTTTTTTTTTTGCGGCAAAGGTCATTCATGCAGCTATGATATAGGACACATGGTTCAGCGTATTTTAATATTCATAATAGGCATACAGTGGCATATTATATTCTGATATAATATATAAGTGACCAGACGCCCAAAATATAAATATGTGAGGTAGGATATTTATAAAGCACACACTATAAATATGATAAAGAAGCAGAAACAGATAATAAGTTGAAGAAACAATATTATAATTTGTGACATATACACATTCTCTCTCTCTCTCTCTCTCTCTCTCTCTCTCTCTCTCTCTCTCTCTCACACACACACACACACTTCTCCCTCTCTCTTTCCCTCCATCTCACACACACACACTTCTCCCTCCCTCCCTCTCTCTCCATCACACACACACACACACACGTGAGGTTATAAAACAACTGCCACCAAAGAGGGAGAGAGAGTGAGATGACAGTATGAGACAATACAATTTAGCACGCACATACACACACAAACCTGCTCCAACGCCGTCAACAGAAGTCATGCGGTTTACCATGCTTACTGCCTGCAATGCATTGTAATGTAACATTGAAAAACTGGGATTTTTTTCAGTAAAACAAAAAAAGATTTTATAATATTTAGATATGAATCCAACTGAATCCAACTTGTGAAAAGATATCTTTCAGGGAGGCAAATAGCATATAGTGGAGCTCTATAGCCATGGTTAAAGTTATTATTATTTGTTTTTTAAACTTCATTTTCCAAAAAATGGGTATAAATGTTACATTAAATCATTTAAAATTATCCATGTTATCCCCATGAATGAAAGTTAGAAATCTGTGTCTTTTATAAAGTGAATTTTACATTAAATGCTGTTTTTTTTTGTAAAAAGCCTATTTAAATAAATATTTATTTATTTATAGAAATTTAGAAGATATCATAAATCCTCCAAAAACTGCACAAATGTTGAGTAAAAACATTAACAAACAGAGTAAAATTACATTTGTAAAAAGATATATATATTATCTTGTCACAAAATTAAATGTTATTGTCAAAAAACACGAGTGTGGACAGGAAAGGAAGACCATCAGAGGGTTAATATACTTTACTTCCTGAAATCACGTGCGCAAACACAAATAACAATAGTAGTAATAATAGTTATGTTAAATCTTACTTGTGAAAAGTAATCCCGAGCCGTACTTGCGATGGTCCGCCGATTAGAACAGGAAAATGCTGCACAGTTCTCTGGCATCTTAACTGCTGCTACACAACGAAACTAGGAGTACGACCGGTTCAAGATGGCGGCCGCAAATCTCGTCGCCCAGCGGCCAATAGGGCGTCTACTTATATGATGTCTATGGTCGCAGTACTCAGATGTCATAAACTGAAACACTACATGTCGCAATCTGTGACGAATTGGATGAGGACCAATGAGCGTTCGATATCAGTGCCGTAAAGCATATCGTAACGTGGCGCACTGGCGCTATTTTCAAATTCGAATCATAACGAGCGCGAGTTTTGACTGTGACGGACAGTGATTGCTAAAACATTAGCTAGGGTTCATAGTTCAGATAACCTCAGTTTGGAGGAAAAGGAAGGAAGGAAAGAGACATTGTTAAGATATTCAAAAGTGGATGGGATTGTGAATGAGGAAGAAGGTAGTATTAATGAATTTATTACTAGACTAGAACTAAATATTGTCCTGAGAAAATTAAGAAAATCTGCGCCAGGGAGAGACTCAATATGTTATGACATGTTGGATAATTTGAGTGGAATAGGGAAAGATAAGCTGTTGCTGTTATTTAACAAGATATGGTTGGAGGGAAGGATACCTAAGGAGTGGAAAGAGTCTATAATTGTGCCAATTAGGAAACCTGGTAAAGATCCTCATAATCCAAGTAGTTACAGGCCTATAGCTTTAACTTCGCAGGTGGGTAAGACTATGGAGAAAATGGTAAACGATAGGTTAAATTACTGTGTTGAGTCAAAGGGGTTATTGCAGAGCTACCAGAGTGGTTTTAGGAGAGGTAGAGGTACAATGGATCCAATAGTATGTTTGGAAGATGGTATAAGAAGAGCTCAAGTAAATAGAGAAGCAGTGGTGGTAGTATTCTTCGATATTGAAAAAGCGTACGACATGTTGTGGACGAACGGATTGTTGATCAGGTTGCAGCAGATGGGGATTGGTGGTAGAATGCTCCAGTGGATAAAAGCTTTTTTGGCTGAAAGAAGTCTAAGGGTTAAAATAAACGGAGAATTAAGTAATGAATATATAGTTGAGAATGGCACTCCGCAGGGGAGTATTGTAAGCCCTATATTGTTTGATATAATAATAGATCAGATATTCAAAAATGTGAAGGGGCCTGATGGAGTAGCTTTGTTCGCTGATGATGGTGCCATGTGGAAGAAAGGGAGGAATGTGGAATTCATAGTAAAGGAAATTCAGAGAGCAGTAAATGAAGTTCAGAAATGGGCAGTTCAATGGGGATTTAGGATATCAGCAGAAAAAACAAAAGATATGTTCTTTTCTAAGGGGAGTATAAGACCGGAATTTAAGATTAGCTTGTCAGGAAAAGAGCTGGAAAGAGTAGAGGTTTTTAAGTACTTGGGTGTATGGTTTGACAAGAAGTTGACATGGGCCTTCCATATCCAGAAGATTGTTGATAAATGTAAGAAAATTCTAAATGTGATGAGGTGCTTGTGTGGGGTTGAGTGGGGTGCGTCTCGTGCAGCTTTGAGAACAATTTACACTGGTTTAATGAGGTCAGTATTCGATTATGGGAGTGTAGCATATGGATCAGCCTCCAAGTCATTGTTACATAAACTGGATGTAATGCAAAACCAAGCCTTGAGAATTTGCAGTGGAGCACTCAAGTCCTCTCCGGTGGCAGCCATCCAAGTGGAGGTGGGGGAGATGCCCTTGAATTTAAGAAGAGATCAACTGGCCCTAGTGTACTGGGCTAATCTTAAAGGTCATAGAGAGGATCATATTGCTCACATAACCCTAAGAAATTGTCAAGAGCGATTAAATAAAAAAGTAAAAAGCTTTGAGTGGGGTATTGAACAAAAAGTTGAGTGTATGGGTTTAAGTGCTCTTAATATCTGTATGACAGTACCATACTCAACAGTTCCCCCGTGGACTTTTGAGGAATTAAAAGTGGACTTAGGGCTGCTGGAAGAAAAGCAGGTATGTGGAGTAGATAAGGGGATAGTTAATAGATATATAACAGAAAACTACAGAAATGACAGGATTATTTTTACAGATGCATCTAAAAGATCAGATAAAAGAGTGGGAGTGGCTCATGTGGTGCCTGAGCTGGGTTTGGCTGTAGGAAATAGGCTAAGTGATGATTTGGCAGTATATACGGCAGAGCTTGTAGTTATATGGCTTGCCCTGTTATGGGTAGAAAGTAATGGGGGGAACAGACAATCTGTCATAGCTTCTGATTCCAGTTCTGCTATTTTAAGTATCAAGAATTCCCATTCAGGGTCCAGGAAAGACATTCTGCTTGAAGTATTGCAGTTAGCGAGTGGGTTGCAAAAGGCGGGTAAAATGTTTTCCTTCTTATGGGTTCCAGCACACATAGGGGTGGAGGGGAATGAGCTGGCTGATGTATGGGCCAAAAGAGCAGCAGATAAAGATATCATTGATGTTGACATAAAACACAGTAAAGCAGAAGTTAAAAGTATTATTAAAACAAGAACAATTAAAATGTGGCAGCGCTGTTTGGAAAATGAATCAAGTGGGAGACATCTTTTTAACTTACAGTCTAAAGTAGGCCTAAATAAGAATGCAGGGTCAGGTAGAACTAGACATGAAGAAGGCGTGTTGTCCAGGTTGAGGATTGGGCACACCAGACTTAACAGTACATTATTTTTAATGAAAAAGCATGGTGATGGTATCTGTGAGTATTGTCTTGGAAATAACTCAGAAACTGTAGAGCATGTATTGTTTTATTGTCAGAAATATAAGAATGAGAGGGAAAGGTTTATTGAGCAAGTAGAAGCTAATGAAATTATATTTAATTATAGAAATATTTTAGATGGAAGTTCTGATAAAATGTGTCAAATTTTGTTTTCTTTTTTAAAGAGTACAGGGCTTTTAAAAAGAATTTAAAAGTTTAGAGATAATATAAGTGGTGGGTATACTCCAGTCCAGAGGTGGCGGTAATACAACAACAAGTTGTCAACCGCCAGTAAAAATAGAAGAAGAAGAAGAAGAAGAAGACTGTGACGGACGCTGTTGCTGAGAATGAAGATGAAGATCGATTGATAAATGGCTGAATTTGCATATGTTCCTTGCAAACATCTGGATTCTAAAGATATGCAGTACAGCAAACAAATGCATGTGATTTGTAATTGTATGCTGTGCTTTTGTGTATCTATGGTTTGCAGCATGCACAGAAATGTTATTTCCTATTAAGCAGACGAGTAAACTGCTTTCAATAAATTGAATTAAAACATGTATTGATATGACAATTAAATACAACAGATTTAAATCATTAAAGCCACGATTTTAATATTAATACATGGGAATTCATATACATTCACACTTTACGTTAGATTATTTACGTTTTTAAAATGCTAACACATAAGTATTTGTACGTTTTACTGCTATAAATACGTCTAAATTGTACGTTTCTATGTGCATGAAAACGTAAGTAAATGTACGTGTGGTAGAACCACATTTAACGTAAAAATACACACGTATTCTCATGAGATCACATTTGAAAAACGATAGCATACTCCTTAGGGGAGACAGGAAGTTTTGCTTTTGAAAGAAACTCGTCGTATGTTAGTAATTGACCTTCTGTGTTCATGAGTTGTTAAACTAATAGAATGTTATCTACCCATCTTTGGTAATATATAGATTTATTTTTTATATTGAATATTCCTGTTGTTCCAAATATAACAGTTTGTGGGAGAAAAATTGTGCCTGTAGACCATTTTCCAGGCTAACATTGCATGCTAGTGAAATTCACAGGTAACTTCTCAATTTCAAAGTCACATTTCAACAACAAGTTTAATCCTCCCAGTGAATCAAAAATCTGTTTGGGAAAGGTGTTCCAAATGCTCTCTGCTTCCTTAATTAAATTACTTAACCATCTCACCAAAAAGGAATTACTTAAGGTTTCATAAGTCAACACCTCAAGACCACCATCTTTCCTTAAATTACATAAAATATCTTTACGTAAATAATGGGTCCTATTCCTCCAAATGAAATTAAATAAGATCTTATCAAGTTTTTTATATACACTAGCTGGCATTCCCATGGATAAAGATAGATAGACGGCACGTGATATCCCTTCTGCCTTAGACAATAAAACTCTGCATTCAGTGACAAGTCCCTCATCAACCATATATTAAATAGTTTCCTCATTTTCTCTACTATTAAGATTACAACGCCTTTTTTCATTTTTACCAATGATAACCCCCAAGTATGTTATTGTATTTTTAACAGGAAAACCACTTATGACTGATAAGTCACATTCCTTTAGTGACAACAAGGCAGATTTATTTAGATTCATTCTTAAACCCGAGACTTCAGAGAATTTTGTGATAGAATCAATTGCTTTGATAACCTCGTTTTTATTACGGAGAAATAATGCCGTGTCATCCGCTAACTGTGAAATTTTAAATTCTGTACCTAATGTCAATATACCTTGGAACTGGGCATTTTTAATATGTCTTGCCATGATTTGTGTAACAAGGAGAAAAAGAAAACGGCTAAGGGGACATCCTTGTCGTATTCCACGACCTACCTCAAATCTAGGAGTTGTGCCATGAGCAAGTTTAACTGAGCTGTTACATCCTCTGTATAGAGTTTGAATAGCCTTTAAAAACTGTTCTCCAAAACCAAAGCATTTTATCATTTTTAACATAAATTGATCACTAACGGTGTCAAATGCTTTATAAAAATCGACAAATAGGACAAAAAAATCACCTACTATGTATTCATTATAATCAATCATATCCAAAATCAAACGTATATTATTACCTATATTTCGGCCTGGCATAAAGACTGATTGTTCTTCATCAATTATATCATCTAACCCTGATTTTAATCTTTTAGCAAAAATTAGTGCAAATATTTTAGCATCATTATTCAATAAATTAATTGGTCTCCAATTTTCAATACTTAATTTATCTTTGTTTGGTTTGGGTATCAATTTAATAAGTCCTTGTCGCATAGTTGGTGGGAGTTGCCCTTTCTTAATGGCTTCTATATAAACTTTAACTAAAAAAGGAGCTAACAATTGGTCAAAAACCTTGTAAAATTCACTTATTAGCCCATCATTCCCTGGCGATTTATTTTCTTTTAGAGAGTCAATACATTTTTGCACTTCTGATAAACAAATCTCTCTGTCACAAACCAATTTAAAGCCATCGTCAATGACATCAATATATTTTTTTTTACTTTTTAGGAAGAGATCCATATTTTTTGCATTTTCGACATCATTAGAGTACAATCTTTGATAGAAATCAGCAACATATTTTGATATCTGGATCTTATTATTACAGACAACATCATTGATTTTCAATTTATTTAAGGATTATACTTCAAAGTTTCTTTTTTTCTAGATTAAAGAAATATTTAGTGCATTTTTCCCCTTTTTCAAGCCATTTCCTCCTAGATCTGACAAAAGCCCCTAAATTTGTCTTCATACATCTTGTCCAATTTAAGCTGTAAAGAAGTTAGTTCTGTAAATTCACATCCAGTTAAATTAACTTTCTCTGATAACTTTATTATTCTAGTGATAACTCTGGATTCTTCCTCTCTCTTGTCTTTGGCTATTTTCTTCCCTAGTTTTATAGCTAACTTACAAACTTCAAATTTCATCAGCTGCCAGCAGCTTCCAAAGTTGTTATCAAAACTAGCTTTTCTCCAATATTTTCCAATTATCACGGCGGCATCATCCTTAAATTGTTTATTTTGTAATAGCATTTGATTTAGTTTCCAATAATCTCTGTTTGGTTTGCAACTGACTATTATTAAATCTATCTTTATATAAATGGCTTGGTGATCTGTGAGAACAGTAGGTTCTATATGAACTGAAACCGTCTTGTCATCGATCTCCGAAGAAATCAGCCAGAAATCTATATGGGACTTCTGTGACCTATCTTTATTACTCCAAGTATATATGCTTTTGTTGGGATTTTTGTGTCTCCAGATATCAACAAGACTCATCCTTTGACATACATTCTCCAACTCATCTGAAGAACTATTTCTTGGAGGCCATCTATCCAGATTTCCATCCATAACGGTATTAAAATCACCTCCCCATATAATCTTGGCAGTAGGAAAAGTTGTAATCAGCTGGTTAATTATATTTTCTATTGTTGTAAATAATAGCTTGTTGTCTTTTTTGTTGTTACACGCATATATGTTTACAATAATGAATTGGGAATGATCTACATCAACAACCAGTATTACCCATCTCCCATTTGAATCTGCTAAATGTTTAATAATGTGCCCTTTAAAGTTTCCCTGTAAAATAGCGACCCCTGCTGACCGGTTACTCCCAAATGAAAACCATATTTTTTTCCCCCATTGACTCCCCCAAAAAGAAATATCCGATTTAGTAGCATGAGTCTTCCTGTATAAAATAAAAATCAGCACCTTTGTTTTGAAAAAATAAAAATAAACATTTCCTTTTCAATTGGTCTCTAGCACCTCTGGCATTTACAGATAAAACAGATACAGACATAAAAACTCAGAACTAATAACGTTAACTGTATGAACTTCTTTGCAAAAACTGCAGAGATAACTGCTCTAATGTAATCATTAGCTGCCTCAGTGCCCTTTATTACACATGCGGGCAGGGGCGTAGCAGTCATTTTAAAAGTGGGGGGGACAGCTGTATGGTGATTTGACCCAAAGCTTATGTTCATAATAAATTCTAAACAGAATACCAATTGGCATTTTACTTTTTCAAATTTGGGAACATGACATGATAGCTTACAGGAACCTATTTTTGTTAAATCATACTCGAAATTTAAAAATACTGCAGGACTTTGAGACCAATGGGAGACCATCTATATATTTTTGTTTTTATGAAATAAAGATATTTTATGATATTTACAATATTTCAGTTGCACTACATTTGAACAATAACTTTTTTTTTTTAACAGTTGGACAAAAACAGGTGTTAAATGAGTATACAGATTACATCTACAGTAATTTTATACAACATACATTTTATGAAAAATATGAGACAGATAATCTGTGAAAAAATCAAGCTCCTCTGGCTCCTCCCAGTGTCCTATTGCCATTTGCAGAAATACATCACTCCCGGTAAAAAAACAAAACAACCAATCAGAGCTGCGGTCCGTAACTTTGTTTGTGTTCAAAATGTAGAAAAATTTATATAATAAGCGAGTACAACATGAATCTATTTTCCAAACCGTGTTTTTGGCTTGTCCTGAATCACTAGGGTGCACCTATAATAAGTGTTTATATTCGGACTATTTTAGATTGCTTCGGGGATACCGCGGCGGAGTAACCCAGATACAAATCTCACCTGTACACATTCTGGAGAGGTTGAGCAACTGCCCCCTCTCTCTGCCAGTGACGTCACAGCCTGCCTTTCCTGCAGACTAGTTAGGACATAAAACAGTAACAGTTATGAATTAAAAGAATAAAATTTGATAAAGTATTTTAAGATATTCGTTGCAAAACAAATATGATTTATTGTGAAATGATAATTTTACTCCGCGAGCAGCACGTAGACAAACAAAAGACAGCAGAAACCAATAATATTGTTACGTCTTATTTAGCAGACGCTTTTATCCAAAGTGACAATTAGGAGAGCATTTAACACACTGAATCCGGCACGACGTGACGAGGTCCATACGGGTTCAATAGGTTAAATCATAACATGAAAACTTTATCGCGCGATTCGTGTCATCGCGACATACTGTAACATACTTACAGTGTGTGTTTGAAAAAAGGATGTAATCGTCCTTTACTTTTTTCTGGGGTGCATTTTATCCCAGACGGCCTAATAGCAAAGTGAACAAACGAACGAACGAAAATTCAGAAGAGCAACAAGAGATTTGAAGCTCATAGCAGACGCGCCCAGGAGATGATTCGCTCTGTGATTGGCTGAATGTTACTTCACTCAAATCTAAGTAACAAATCAGAGAACACTACTGGAAATATTCACGCTGGATCCTAAAAAAAAAAGAAAAAAAATTAGCAGGGGTCAGAATCACCTGTTTCTAAAAGTGCGGGGGACGTGTCCTCCCCGTCCCCCCCGGTTGCTACGCCCCTGCATGTGGGGTTACCTTAAGAAATGGTTGCACTTCAACAAAGCATACAAGATGTTTCCTTTTCAAGTGTCTTTAATTTTGTTTCCATTCACAAATGTTCTGATCCCCACGAAATAAGCCTTCTCTCCTCTCTTTCTTGCCGCTTCTACAGTTGGCCAGAACCGGCCACGAATGGCTCTGTCTTCAGCGGTCAGGTCTTCTTTGAACCAAAGCTTCTTGCTGCTCAGGAACTCACTCTTCTTAGATGTCCTCCAGATTAAGTCTCTCGCTGTTCTCGATATAAACCGGATGATCACTGGTCTTGGTTGCTGATTGGAATTGCCATCTTTGCGTCTCCCAATTCTGTGGACAACGTCAATTGCCTCAATCACTTCTCCAACCTCACTAGCCGACAGCACCGCACGGCAGACCTCTTGCACACGAGACTTCAAGTTTTCATCCTCTCTCTCTGGGATCCCGTGCAAACGTAGGTTCTGTCGTCGGCTGCATCGATCACTCTCATTTACTTTGGTTTCCATTTCACAGACTTTTCTCTGGAGTGTCTCGCATGAAGCTTTTAAGGTGCTATTCTGTTTTTTCAGATCTGCCACTTCTTTATGACAAAAGTCCAAAGACTTTTTCAGACCATTTATCTGGACTGTATTGTACTGTACCGCCTTGTCTGTCTGATCCGCTCTTTCGTTTATCTTGTCAATGACGGCAGAAATGATGGTATCCTGAAGTTCCAGAAGCGATGGCTGTTCTTCGTTGCCTCTTCCCTTACGAAAGGAAAATTTATTTACCAATATATTTCTTAAAATATATTGTGATATATTGTAATATATTATTTTCCCTTTTTATTTTCTAATATTTTATATATTTGAATACATTTAATAATATATTGATGACACATATATTATATTAGATGGCTGCATATATGAAAATAAAACACCTAACCCTAAAAAAATTCTAACAAAAGGTTTCTCAGCTGTTTTTTGTAGTATTAGGTGTCCTTAATAACATGCTAAAAGTTTACCAAAGTTTGACCACTAGAAAGGTGTAATTTTCAAGATGGCGTCCAAGATGGGCAGGGAGCCCTTAAAATATCCTAACTCCTTCATTATTTGACTTAGTCAAGTAATCTTGGTGTCTAACCACATGTTTTCTGGGTCTGTGAATCCATTGGACTTGTCTAAATTGCACTAACATGATTAGATACTTATGGAATACATGATTTTGTGAGAATACTGTAAGGTTTTATCATTGTTTGGGGTGAACCAGAGATGTAAACAATTTAGCCTATGTCATGTAACTTGTTTTGCTAAAACACAGACTTTACATTCAATGTAAAAGTTATTGCACCCAAAAGTAACTTAAATTGGAGTTGTATGACTTTGATCATAACTTTGATCATAAACAACCCTGTATTAGCCCGAACAGAGGCCTGTGTGTGAAACCTCTAAAATGGTCACTCTTTTCAATTTTAATAAGGTAATTAATATGTAATGCATCCTTTATAGATTTTAGAGTATAAAGGTGGCATTATACTAAACCCAACAAACCAAAATTCACAATTTTCAGCAATTCAGAAGATGGTAGAATAGAATATTGACATTTGATATTGCGTGACTCATTGTAATGTTGTTGGCAGCACAGTGTATACCATTTTGCTCAAACAAAATTCATCCTTGACTACTTAAAAGAAAAGTTCTTTATTTTTTGTAATTTAATTTAAAAAAGTAAACTTTTTTTTTTTTTTTTTATTCTGTTACGATTTACAGCTTAGGAAAATAAAAAATTCAGTATCTCAAAAAATTTGGACATTCCATTTTGAGCTTGAGTATTTTTATTAATTATTAGTATAAATACTGGTTACCTCCTGGGCTAGTTCAGAACATGCAACCGCAATTATGGGAAAGACTACTGACTTGACTGGTGTCCAGAAGACAATCATCATAACCCTCCGCTAGGAGGTTAAGCCACAGAAGGTCATTACTGAAAGGGCTGGCTGTTCACAGAGTGCTGTATCAAAATATATTTATAGAAAGTTGACTGGAAGGAAAAAGTGTGGTAGGAAAAGGTGCATAAGCAACAGGGATGACTTCAGCCTTGGGAAGATTGTCAGGAAAAGCAGATTCAAGAACTTTGGAGAGCTTCACAAGGAGTGGGCTGAAGCCGGAGTCAGTGCATCAAGAGTCATCAAGCTCAGACCTCTTCAAGAAAAGGGCTACAGCTGTCACATTCCTAAAACCAAGCCACTCCTGAACCAAAAAAAAAAAAAAAAAACATCAGAAGCATTTCACCTGGGATAAGGAGAAAAAGAACTGGACTGTTGCTCAGTGGTTCACAGTCCTCTTTTCAGATGAAAGTTAATTTTGCATTTCATTTGGAATTCAAGGTCTGGAGGAAGACTGGAGAGGGACAGAATCCAAAGTCCAGTGTGAAGTTTCTGAAGTCAGTGATGATTTGAGTGCCGTGACGTCTGCTGGTGTTGGTTCATTATGTTTTATCAAGTCCAAAGTCAATGCAGCCATCTACCAGGAGATTTTGTAGCACTTTATGCTTCCATCTGCTGACAAGCTTAATGTAGATGCTGATTTAATTTTGCAGCAGAAATTTAGCACCTATGTCAGGGATCTAGGAGGGAGGACCCAATTTCATTGGGAGGTAATAAGGTTTTATTGACAAAACAGACTGATACAAGAGGGTAGTGAAGTGAACAATAGATAACACAACAGGATAACAGTTAACAGGAACAGCTTAGGGGAGGCCACTGGGAAAGCTTCAGGAAACAACTGGCAGAATACTTGGCAACAGAGGGGGCAGCAAAACCAGGCTGATGGAGAAGACCACACAAGGCACCGTAGAGCAGATCTCAGACACTTGTTAACCACTGACTCTGAAACAGACCAAGTGCCAGGTAGGTAGAACCAGGGCAGGACACACGGGGACAGGTCAGGAACTCGATCACAAAACTAGACAGGACAAAGCTCCAAAAAAACACAAATTAAACTCAAGACAAGGAAAGATATAAGCCAATGAACTAATAAAAGGTTAAGTAACAAGATAAGAAATTACCAGTTTAACCAACAAGAATCAAGACTAGAAAAGCCAAATAAATATTACACATAAAAGCCAAAAGCAAGAACAAACAAATTACTAAAATAAGGAGCAAGACAAAAACATAGAACTGCAAGGACTAGACAAGGGCATAAGACCAACCAGACAAGGAGACACGGGCGCGTATTCAGCCACATACAGAGACAGAGAGGGTGTGAATGACCATGAACCAGCAAACAAAAAAGGGTAAGGGGCACTATAAATAAGGAGGAAAATACATGAGGGACAGTTGAGCACAATTATACTGACCAGGCTGATGAGGGGGGTGTGGTAAACAGGAAACAAGGAGGAGGGGCTAAAGGAGCACATGGCCGAGAAAACAATTAACAAAGCCATGTGCTGATACTAGACACAAGAAACAAAACATAAAACAAAGTGCAAAACCCTCACAACCTACCCACAGTGCCAAAACACCCTTTCAAGTGATTTGCTGACCATGATATTATTGTGCTTGATTGGCCAGCCAACTCACCTGACCTGAACCTCACAGAGAATCCATGGGGTATTGTGAAGAGGAAGATAAGTAACATCTGCAAAACAATACAGAGGAGCTGAATGCCCCATCAAAGCAACCTGCAGTACCACAGACAGTAATTGCAAAAGGAGCGCTAACCAAGTATTTATAGCATAATTAAACCTACTTTGGAGATCTTGAACATTTCTGTTTTGTAGATCTTTTTTTGATTGATCTTTGAGAAAATATTCTAAATTTTTGAGATACTGAAGCTGTAAGTCGAAACCATCAGAAGTCAAACAAAAACTCTTTACATATTTCAGTTTGTGCATGTGCAATAAATGTAGAATATAAAAGGTTTGCCTTTTTTAATTAAATTACAAAAAATAAATAACTTTTCCATGATATTCTTTTTTTTTTTTTTACATGTACCTGCATGTACTTAAGGGAAATTTTACATATTTTCCCCATAAACATGCTTGTAACCAATTGCTTTAATTGGACTTGTAATCACTTATCTATCATGCAAATATGCTAGTTATAATATTACATGGCAAAAACATGTATCAGGCACCAATATTTCTGGTCTAGGAAGAATACAAAGGAGTAATGGTCATTTTAAGGACCTGGCGGCAGCCATTTTGAAAAATGGGGCCTTTCTTGGAGTCAAACTTTGGTAAACTTTTATTATGTTTTTAAGTACATTTGATACTACTGTAAACCACTGAGAAACGTTTTGTTAGAATTTTTTTGGGGTCAAGACATATTTGCAGCTGACTATATAATATATTGCAAAATATACAAATGATTGCCGCTTTCAATATATTGCAATATACTGGAAAAAATAAATATATATAATAATACAGTATTGTTCAAAATAATAGCAGTACAATGTGACTAACCAGAATAATCAAGGTTTTTAGTATATTTTTTATTGCTACGTGGCAAACAAGTTACCAGTAGGTTCAGTAGATTGTCAGAAAACAAACAAGACCCAGCATTCATGATATGCACGCTCTTAAGGCTGTGCAATTGGGCAATTAGTTGAAAGGGGTGTGTTCAAAAAAATAGCAGTGTCTACCTTTGACTGTACAAACTCAAAACTATTTTGTACAAACATTTTTTTTTTCTGGGATTTAGCAATCCTGTGAATCACTAAACTAATATTTAGTTGTATGACCACAGTTTTTTAAAACTGATTGACATCTGTGTGGCATGGAGTCAACCAACTTGTGGCACCTCTCAGCTGTTATTCCACTCCATGATTCTTTAACAACATTCCACAATTCATTCACATTTCTTGGTTTTGCTTCAGAAACAGCATTTTTGATATCACCCCACAAGTTCTCAATTGGATTAAGGTCTGGAGATTGGGCTGGCCACTCCATAACATTAATTTTGTTGGTTTGGAACCAAGACTTTGCCCGTTTACTAGTGTGTTTTGGGTCATTGTCTTGTTTAAACAACCATTTCAAGGGCATGTCCTCTTCAGCATAGGGCAACATGACCTCTTCAAGTATTTTAACATATGCAAACTGATCCATGATCCCTGGTATGCGATAAATAGGCCCAACACCATAGTAGGAGAAACATGCCCATATCATGATGCTTGCACCTCCATGCTTCACTGTCTTCACTGTGTACTGTGGCTTGAATTCAGAGTTTGGGGGTCGTCTCACAAACTGCCTGTGGCCCTTGGACCCAAAAAGAACAATTTTACTCTCATCAGTCCACAAAATGTTCCTCCATTTCTCTTTAGGCCAGTTGATGTGTTCTTTGGCAAATTGTAACCTCTTCTGCACATGCCTTTTTTTTAACAGAGGGACTTTGCGGGGGATTCTTGAAAATAGATTAGCTTCACACAGACGTCTTCTAACTGTCACAGTACTTACAGGTAACTCCAGACTGTCTTTGATCATCCTGGAGGTGATCATTGGCTGAGCCTTTGCCATTCTGGTTATTCTTCTATCCATTTTGATGGTTGTCTTCCGTTTTCTTCCACGTCTCTCTGGTTTTGCTCTACATTTTAAGGCATTGGAGATCATTTTAGCTGAACAGCCTATCATTTTTTGCACCTCTTTATAGGTTTTCCCCTCTCTAATCAACTTTTTAATCAAAGTACGCTGTTCTTCTGAACAATGTCTTGAACGACCCATTTTCCTCAGCTTTCAAATGCATGTTCAACAAGTGTTGGCTTCATCCTTAAATAGGGGCCACCTGATTCACACCTGTTTCTTCACAAAATTGATGACCTCAGTGATTGAATGCCACACTGCTATTTTTTTGAACACACCCCTTTCAACTAATTCAACTAATTGCCCAATTGCACAGCCTTAAGAGCGTGCATATCATGAATGCTGGGTCTCATTTGTTTTCTGAGAATCTACTGAACCTACTGGTAACTTGTTTGCCACGTAGCAATAAAAAAATATATGAAAAACCTTGATTATTCTGGTTAGTCACATTGTACTGCTATTATTTTGAACAATACTGTATATGGCTAATATATTACATGATATTTTCCAATATACTGCAATATATTTTTGTTTCATAAGGGTTGCCTTTTTCATTTGAGGTTTTGTAGGCGTGTTAGGAGATGAGACACACTCCTCAAAAGCACTAGCCTGGCATGCATAAGAGTGTATTTCTCGGACAGTTCGTTTTTCCTTAGTTGCCACCACTTCCATTGCGCTGTTATGTTAGCTGCAGAGTTAGCAATGACTAGCTTGAATAATAAGACGCTATTTTTCCGAAAACCGGCAGGAAAAAAAGAAATTCAATAACACTGCAGTTGCGAAACCAGAAAAAAAAAAAACTTTTAGCAGCAAAATTAAATTCTAAAAGTTAATTTGAGCAGCAATCTTCAACAGTCGTTTCAGGTCTATTCAAATCGCGTCTGGTCTCGCCGCCATCTTGAATCGGACTCCCCATCTCCTGTCAGTCGCTCACCAGCAGGTGGTGCAAGCAGCTTCTGATGAAGACCAAAGCAACAGGTGGATTAAGTAATACAGTTACAAAAACTGATCTACATAAATAGAGCAGGTGCTAAGCAGAAGTTTTGATTATCAGTGCATGTGGAAAAGCTGATTGTGTGAATGTGAATGTTTATTTCAACATCTTTGCCTTTACCATAGACTGTATAAAGGCTGTTACCCATAGCCTATTAAGCAGCATTCTCTACCATAAAGGAGATTATAATGGGATTTTACCCAACGCTGAAGTACAGAATATTACATCTAAGGAAGACATATATTGCTTTTGGTTGTTTAGTTTCCGTAACTTTGTGTCATGGCTTGTGTGTCGCTGTGCTGTAATACTGGGGATCCCCTCACGTCACACTCCAGGATTCACAAATGACGAGTAAGGGGCCTTTCACATATTGCGCTTAAAAATGCGCTTGCGGTATTCTGAAAAGTTTAGATGTTTTTAACTCGATGCGGTGCGGACGCACCTGGAAAAAACAAGCGTATCCACACCGTATCGAGTTAAAAACATCTCAACTTTTCAGAATGCTGCAAGCGTTGCTAGCTTCCTCACCTTTTCCATAACAAAGTTCAGCTTAGCCAAGATGAAGGAACAGCATATCAAAGCTGTATATGGATTGCCATTTTTAAATTAATTTAGTAGCAGAGCAACTACAAGCAGTTTTTAGTGCTGCAAATCCATTTATCCATTGCTGAAATGTCCACGTCTTCATGGAGAGAGCAGGGACCCAAGGGACCATCTGACAATTCCACTGACTGGGTTAAAAGGTCCAATGTGTTTAAATAACGTACTGTCAAATTCTAAATCTTGTATTTCTCATAGTGATTATCTACAGGTGAGATTTTGCCAATACCCGTCATATATTTACAGTATAAAATGATTTACATATTAAAGATCCCTGGAAAGGGTTTTTCATGTTCCAACAGTTGTTGTACATTGCTAGATGCAAGACTGACTTACAATTTTTTTTCTTAAACAATATTTGTGTAGTGTCCATACAAAGAGAAATAAGTTATTGGCCATATATATTTAGTCAGTTTGAGTAAATTATTAATTTAGTGTAAACGGATTAATTTTAATTTAATATTGTACTACGTTTCATTTTTTAGGTAAATTTGCAGATGGTCCCTAAAGCAGATTAAGCGAATAGACAGCAAATATCAAACATAAAACTACTGCGCTTGGTTTTCTTTTTACGAAAACTTTTTGGTTTGTGGGGCTCAATTCTGGGCTCATCTGCTGAATTGTACATAATATACAGTAATATATTGTATTAATTAGATGCAGAATTTAATTTCTTGAGACAATAAAAGACGTTATTTTTTTAACGTTAAAGTTTAACACGGAGTTTTTCTTATTAAGTGACTTGCATTAATATCCTCATCTGTCTGTATAATTTGCTTCATCAGTAAGACGTGAGTTTAAGTGAGAAGGGTCTGGCTGCAGACCATGGGCGAGTGGAGCTCCACTCTCAAACCGAAAATACTTCACCTCCACTTGAAAACATCAAGATGGCGTCGCCGGGAGTACTTCAAACTTAAACTCAGGTAATTTTATCTCTGCATCGCTAAAATGGTGAACTGACGCTGTTGTAACGTGCAGTGTAAGAAAAACGCACAGGGCTTACGTGAAATTACTAAAAAAAGAATTAATAAACACTATGGATTTATAGATTTATATCGCGAGCAATGTTGATGTCTGGCCACTGATCATATATACACCACATAGTAATTTATAGATCAATGTGTCTGTCCAATGTGTTTTTTTATTAAGTTATCAAGTTCAATTACAAACCTTTACACCAGATTTCAACAACTGAACACATATAATTAGTGTTGATACAGACAAATAAAAAGAAAAAAGATGGAAAAAAATAACAAATAACAATAATCACACCATAAGATAAAACAGAATAAATAACGGAAAGAAAAAGAAAGATGTCTTAGGGTCTTATTCTAACAACAAAAACAAGTTCAAAGCATACAAGAGTTTCTGGGCGTTCCTGTCAATCCTGTAATGAAGAGACTTTGCAAATATCTTTAGTTCATTCTTTAGTTTAACCTTTAAAAACGTACTTATCTTTGTCTTTTGTCTAATAAAAGAGAAAAGAGAAAAGGAAAAAGAAAAGAGAGATGTATGTATAAGGCGAAGGGGAGTGTTCCTTGTGTTAAATCTAATTTATTTATTTTTATTTTTTTTCCCCTATTGTATAGAGGTTATTGTTAAGTACTGGTAAACATTTGAATGAACTTGGCTGGAAAACCAGGTTGATTATTGTACAATCTCTCTGTTTTCTTTGTATTTGCATAATAAAAAACAATTATAAAAAAAAAATAAATAAATAAAAACGTACTTATCTTACTTATCTACTTATCTATGAATCTAGTGTTTGCTAAAAGTAATTAAGTTATTTATCAAAAAGTCTAGGATCTTTTCCTTCAACAATACTCCAACCTTAACTGAGATCACAGTCAAAGGGTGTATTGATATCTGTTTGAAATGAAGCCAGTTTTGAAATTCCAGCCAAAAAGTCTGTACAGATTCACATTTCAAAAACATAGGATCAACAGTTTCAATATCTTTCTCACAGAACCCGCATGAATTGTTCTCCCAATTAAATCGTTCTTGTAGGAAGTGATTAGATGGATAAATGTCCTTTCGAATTTTAAATGTTACTTCTTTGGCTTTAGGAAGAACTGGATAAGTAAAATAAAGCTTCCTTATTTTCTTTGCCTCTTCTTCAATAAATTCTTGAAGAACATACTTTCTTTTCAGTTGACTGGGGAAGTACAGTTTGGATAATACATTTCTGATAAACTTATTTGTTAATTGTTTGCTCTTTAAATTTTTACCTTTAGTACATGATGGATAGCATAGATGTAACTTAGTTTTTGATGGCTTGTGGTAAAATAACGTAGTGAATAATGAAAGGACACGATCGTTTTGTATGTGTATTCCTTTAGCATTTGTTGTATAATTTAAAAAAGGTCATATGAGGAGGTTGTTTTGATATTTAATTTTTCATTCACTTCCAGGGATAGGATTGGCATAGAAGATGCAGCACTCTACATTTTAAATGTATGTTGCCACCTTAGAAGTCAAGGTCTTTTTACATGTGACTTTAACATATTTATTTTTTCTATTTTGTTGTTCTGTTATTCTATTGTTTGACTTTTTTTGTTTCAGATCAAATGTATATCAAGTGTTATCCATCCTCATAACACCTCCACAAATAGAGACTGAAACTTCCGAGCACCATCACCTTGTCTGCTATGGGACTGTCATAGGTGAATGATGCAGTACTATTCTGTGTTGAATTTACCTAACGTCAGCACACAGACATAGTATTGTTCCAGTTTTGCTGTGCTCATGTCTTCTTTGTGTCCCCAGCCCAGCATCAGATGCATCAGAACAACAAAGCACAACTGTGGTGGACCAGGCACCTTCAGCAACAAGTAAATTGCTTTAACATTAATGATAATTAAATGTCAGTATTGTAATTAAACTTGACCCATCTGACGTAATTGTTCATGCCAGAGATTTAACAACACTGTCAGTCAGGAGCATATTAAACAGGAGGCACACTTCAGCTGGCTTGATGGTGACTTCAGTAAGTGTGGTCAACCCTCTTGTTTTTGTGGCTATAACAATTAGACTAAGTAATCTCACTCTCTTCCATTTCCTTAACATGAAACTTTTTTTTTTTTGTTGATACTGAACAGGTGCAGTGAAGATATTTAAAGAGACACTATCTAAAGTACAGAAAGCCGTACATAATCTCTAGGTGCAGTCGCCTACAGTACAGCCAGCTTCACAAAGACTGTGGGGCTGGTCACCAGGAAAATGGCCAACAAGGAGTGCTTTTGGGGTTTTACTCCTCAGATGACCACCCTGGCTACTGTAGCTGGGATTGCTTCACAGACAATGGAGGTCTTGAAGAGTAACGTGTACGTGCATGTGAACACATTGTGTTATTAGAGGAACAATTATGGTCACTTGCAGTTCATGTGTTTTCAATGTAGTGTAAGATGTGTTAATTATTATTATTACTCAAAAACCATTAAAACTTCTAAATTGTGGAAGTTATTCTTCATTATTTTACTGTGGTTATTTTGTATATGTTGTTATTTTGATTAAAATACAAAATTCAACACATAATTCTGGTTGAGGTATTATTTTAATAATTTATTTAATATTTCATTTATTTTTCACTGCTAAATATTAAAAACACAAGGTTAACTTTCTAAAAAGTATGGAATGTTACATTGGCAGTTGTACACTGGTAAAACAAACATGAAAAAATTGATGTCTGTAGTGCATAAAAATAGGATAAAAAAAATGCTGTCTTGTCATAAACCGTAAAAGATTAGTATATATATATTTTTTTATTTCTACTAGGTAAAAGTAACAAAGATTAAAGTACAGAACATATTAACCTTACGTACAAAGAGGTGACATAACTGGCAAAGCACCCTTTATACGTGTATATAACAAGTAATACAAAACGAAAGTTTGGTGGTAGTGACATATTTTCCCTCTTAAATGGAGCTCCACTCGCCCCCATGGAGGCGACGTAATTCTACGTAAAGTGTTACCCGGACCAACATGGCGGCCGCGTCATTAGTGGAGGCGACGTAATTCTACGGAAAGTGTGGCCCGGTCCAACATGGCGGCGGCGGCGCTAGTGGAGGTGACGTACAGTATTGTTCAAAATAATAGCAGTACAATGTGACTAACCAGAATAATCAAGGTTTTTCGTATATTTTTTTATTGCTACGTGGCAAACAAGTTACCAGTAGGTTCAGTAGATTCTCAGAAAACAAATGAGACCCAGCATTCATGATATGCACGCTCTTAAGGCTGTGCAATTGGGCAATTAGTTGAATTAGTTGAAAGGGGTGTGTTCAAAAAAATAGCAGTGTGGCATTCAATCACTGAGGTCATCAATTTTGTGAAGAAACAGGTGTGAATCAGGTGGCCCCTATTTAAGGATGAAGCCAACACTTGTTGAACATGCATTTGAAAGCTGAGGAAAATGGGTTGTTCAAGACATTGTTCAGAAGAACAGCGTACTTTGATTAAAAAGTTGATTAGAGAGGGGAAAACCTATAAAGAGGTGCAAAAAATGATAGGCTGTTCAGCTAAAATGATCTCCAATGCCTTAAAATGGAGAGCAAAACCAGAGAGACGTGGAAGAAAACGGAAGACAACCATCAAAATGGATAGAAGAATAACCAGAATCGCAAAGGCTCAGCCAATGATCACCTCCAGGATGATCAAAGACAGTCTGGAGTTACCTGTAAGTACTGTGACAGTTAGAAGACGTCTGTGTGAAGCTAATCTATTTTCAAGAATCCCCCGCAAAGTCCCTCTGTTAAAAAAAAGGCATGTGCAGAAGAGGTTACAATTTGCCAAAGAACACATCAACTGGCCTAAAGAGAAATGGAGGAACATTTTGTGGACTGATGAGAGTAAAATTGTTCTTTTTGGGTCCAAGGGCCACAGGCAGTTTGTGAGACGACCCCCAAACTCTGAATTCAAGCCACAGTACACAGTGAAGACAGTGAAGCATGGAGGTGCAAGCATCATGATATGGGCATGTTTCTCCTACTATGGTGTTGGGCCTATTTATCGCATACCAGGGATCATGGATCAGTTTGCATATGTTAAAATACTTGAAGAGGTCATGTTGCCCTATGCTGAAGAGGACATGCCCTTGAAATGGTTGTTTCAACAAGACAATGACCCAAAACACACTAGTAAACGGGCAAAGTCTTGGTTCCAAACCAACAAAATTAATGTTATGGAGTGGCCAGCCCAATCTCCAGACCTTAATCCAATTGAGAACTTGTGGGGTGATATCAAAAATGCTGTTTCTGAAGCAAAACCAAGAAATGTGAATGAATTGTGGAATGTTGTTAAAGAATCATGGAGTGGAATAACAGCTGAGAGGTGCCACAAGTTGGTTGACTCCATGCCACACAGATGTCAATCAGTTTTAAAAAACTGTGGTCATACAACTAAATATTAGTTTAGTGATTCACAGGATTGCTAAATCCCAGAAAAAAAAAAATGTTTGTACAAAATAGTTTTGAGTTTGTACAGTCAAAGGTAGACACTGCTATTTTTTTGAACACACCCCTTTCAACTAATTGCCCAATTGCACAGCCTTAAGAGCGTGCATATCATGAATGCTGGGTCTTGTTTGTTTTCTGACAATCTACTGAACCTACTGGTAACTTGTTTGCCACGTAGCAATAAAAAATATACTAAAAACCTTGATTATTCTGGTTAGTCACATTGTACTGCTATTATTTTGAACAATACTGTATTTCCGCTCTTGAGTGGAGCTCCACTCGCCCATATGTCTGCAGCCAGACCCTCTTGGTTTAAGTCGCTTTGGATAAAAGCGTCTGCTAAGTTAATAAATGTAAATGTAATCACTGTTAATCAGTTTTCTTTTCTTTAACAGATTTCTGAGGGAAACCGCGTGAAACCTTGAGCGTTCGTTCATATTTTACATCCGCTTAACTGTCTATAGCCTATAGTTTGCATAATCATCAATAAAGTGTAATCTGAGATCTGAGGTCTTATATCATAGTATTAATTGATTGAAAAGCGTTACTCGTCATTTGTGAATCTTGGAGTGTGACGTGAGGGGATGCCCAGTATTACAGCACAGCGACACACAAGCCATGACACAAAGTTACGGAAACTAAACAACCGAAAGCAATATATGTCTTCCTTAGATGTAATGTTAGTTCTGTACTTCAGCGTTGGGTAAAATCCCATTATAATCTCCTTTATGGTAGAGAATGCTGCTTAATAGGCTACGGGTAACAGCCTTTAAATACAGTCTATGGTAAAGGCAAAGATGTTGAAATAAACATTCACATTCACACAATCAGCTTTTCCACATGCCCCGATAATCAAAACTTCTGCTTAGCGCCTGCTCCATTTCTGCAGATCAGTTTTTGTTACTGTATTACTTAATCCACCTGTTGCTTTGGTCTTCATCAGAAGCTGCTTGCACCACCTGCTGGTGAGCGACTGACAGGAGATGGAGATCATGCCTCTGTGCTCTACTGCTATTCCTGCAGCTCCCGGATGTGAATGGGCGAATTATCTGCCGAATTTTAACCACTGAATTTGTGGAAGCGAATTTGGAAAGTGAAATAAAATGGACCGAAATTTGCCTGTCAAATATTATACATCGTATTTTTAAACCGATTGAATATTTTGGAGGTGAATTCTGGAACGTGAATATGAATTATTGATTTTTTTATTATGAAAAGGTGTGTGAAATATTTTTTATTGAAATATTCACAGCTTAAACGAACAACTATGTTAAATTTCAGGATCTAAAAATGCAATCCTTGGAAATACAAGGCATTAAAATGCAAGTACTGTTAATGCAATGCATATTCTTTTCAGTTAGTGCTATTCAGCATGCTTTTTTGTTTCAAAAGACATTTGTCATTATTTTACTTCCATATAAATGGCTGCCTTACCTTTTGCTTGCCTACCGTGAGGTTCCCCAAGCATCCACCGGGTTTTCTCCTTTTTAATTACTGTTTGCTCACCAGATCCGAGGTCCATTGGACATTTTGAGAGACAGTTGGGAAGCCAGTGACAAGCCTACCAAGCGAAACATCTCCAATCACTCCACCGGCCTCGTCCATTCCCACGGCCGGGGGGTACCCACGAGACTGCGCTCTACTCTACTTTCCCTTTGTAGCTGAGGGGCTAAGGACTGTAAGGTGCTAGCTGTGGCTAATGAGTTGAAGCTGGGCCGGGTGTGTCGGTAAGAACACCAAAATCGGAGAAGGAATCCAGTTTAACAGATATATTTATACAAGCATATGAAGAGGGGGAGCCAGATCTTGATTAGCTGTATTAAACAGTGCTCTCTGTGCACAGATCGAAGATGAGCATGAATATTAAGTGATATCGTCTTTGCTTTATGTCCTGAGGAGTGTCAGCATAAGCGTATGACTGTGTGTGGTCTGTAACAAAACAAATAAAAGATATGCTCTAACAAACAATGCTTCTTTCTTATCACAATCACACTCATAACAACATAAATGACATTAAAACTACTGGCTTCCCCAAACATCAACACAATGTTGTCATTAAATACAGCAGAATATTAAACATAATTCACAGCTTACATGTTTAATAATTATACATAATTACGCAATTACACTGTACTGGATGAAACTCAAACACTAACTATACTTCACATTAGCATCCATTTTGTGTCATAACTCTTTCCACATCGATATCTAAGCAAACAACAATCAACTAAGCCTGAGTAACAGTGCTATTTGTAGTACTCACTTTCTCTCTGGACGCACACAACTTTAAACACTCATAGAGAACATAAAGATCAAAACTGCATTTAGTCAGGGAATTTCACGGCTCGCTCTCTCTGAAGATGAACGCTGATGCAAGACTGGATTGCGGTGTGCGCGCGCACACGCTCTGAAGCATCCCACCGTATGAGCTGCGCTCTGTCAAAATAAGAGTCCCCGCAAGTGGGGCGAGAGCGCTCTTATCCATCCGCGTCGTAAATCAGTGTCATTAGTGAGACTTTCACACAGACACCCCCAAATTGCATGCAATTTGCTCCTGAGAAAGGCTCACTGCTCAGCCACTCCATAGGCACTACGACAGAATCCATTATGAGTCTGGGATAGCTGTAAGGGCAATGAGACGGGCAACTGGTCTGGTGTAGACTTTGTCCTTGATCCGGACATCTGCTGACCTTACACGACCATCAACGCTCTGATGTACCTTAGTTACTCTGCCGACTTGCCAAAGAGCCCTGGGAAGCTGTGGGTCCATCATCAGAACAACAGAGTTGACGGCAAGATCCACATTGGTGGTATGCCACTTCTGTCGAGACTGCAGGATAGGCAGGTAGTACCTGATAAACCTAGACCAGAAGTGGTCTGCCAAGACCTGACAGTGCCTCCATCTTCTCCTGCTCAAGCCTTCACTCTTGTTGTATACCACCTGGGGCAAAGCACCATCCAGCCGCCCCATCAAGAGGATGTTCGGAGTGATTGCATCCAGATCTGCTATATTGGCTGAGGTATATCCCAGTGGCTTTGTGTTCAGTATCGCCTCAACTTCCAACAAGACGGTACGTAGTACTTCATCAGAGACCGGCTGAGCTCCAATAACTGTATACAAAGCAGATTTGACCGATCTTATCTCTCGCTCCCATGCCCCACCGAAATGAGGTGCTGCCGGGGGGTTGAAGTGGAAAGCAATCTTCTGCTTCGCTAGAAGTTGCTGAAGCTCAGAGGATAGACCGTCAAATGTCTCACGAAGCTCTTTCTCTCCTGCCTTGAAATTTGTGCCCTGATCCGAGTAGAGTTCAGCTGGCGTACCCCTACGGGCAATGAATCTCCTGAGGCTCATTAGAAATGAGTCCGAATCCAAGCTATGTAAGAGGTCCAGGTGTACTGCTCGTGTGGTGAGACATTTGTAAATAATGCCCCATCTCTTCTCAGAGCGGCGCCCCAACTTCACCTGGAAAGGCCCAAAACAGTCCACACCCGTGGAATAGAAGGCTGGCTTATAAAGACGCAGACGGGCCACTGGTAAGTCTGACATCTTGGGCACCGATGGCTTGGCCTTCCATCTTCTACACTCCTTACAGAGATGTTGTATATGACGATTTGCTTCTCTCCCGCGCAGAATCCAGAAAGTGCGACGCATTTCTGCGTATACCCTTTCAGGTCCAGGGTGACAGAGACGAGTGTCATAGTCCTGTATAAGGAGCTTGGTGGCTGGGTGACTGGGATCCAAGACGATCGGGTGTTTAAAAGTAGAATCGAGCACTTCCGCCCCCCGCAATCTACCACCAACACGTATGATCGCATCCTTAGGGTCTAACTCTGGGGACAAGGTAAGTAGGCGACTACCGTTGGGTACTGACTTGCCCTTCTTGAGGTGGTGTAGTTCTTCTGGGAAGCAGTCTTGCTGGATTCTCTTGTAAATGATCATTTCTGCTTGATGATAATCTGAAGCAGTAAAAGTACTACCCTGTCCAGCCGCCCCGTGAAGTTCATGCACCGTAGCTTCAACCAGATCCTTCCAAGTGTGTTGGCCACCTTGTAGAGAACATGGCCAGTCACTGTTAGTTACAGTACCGCAGGAAACTGACTTCCTGTACTCTGACAAATCTGAATCAGGCAGCCTAGGTAATTGAGATGGCCATTCGTGGGGTTCCTTAAGGAGGAAAGGGGGCCCTTGGCTCCAGCGATTAGGCAAGGCGAGCTCCCCAAGAGTCTTACCCCGTGTGACATCATCGGCTGGATTCAGTGAGGAGTCCACATAACGCCAGGCACTGGGTTCCGTGAGCTCCTGAATTTCAGCTACACGGGTGCCCACAAATACTTTGAAACGGCACGACTCCGACTGCAGCCAGGTAAGTACCGTAGTTGAATCACTCCAAAGTATAATCTTATCGATCTCCAAGGTCAGCTCCCCTTCTAACATCTTTGCCAGTTGGGCTGCTGTTAGGGCACCGCAGAGCTCTAGACGTGGAATGGAGTGTTGTCGCCGGGGAGCGACTCTTGATCTCGCTGCCAGGAAGGACAGGTAGACTTGGCCTTGGGCATCCTTGGTCCGCAGGTAAGAAACAGAGCCATAGGCTTTCTCTGACGCATCGCTGAATATGTAGATATGTCTAGAGACAACTGTTTGACTCACGTGAGCTGGAACATAGGATCGGGGTAAGGTTATGCGAGGCAACAGATGGAGTTCGTCTTCCCACTCCTTCCAAGCTAACTGGAGCTCCTGAGGGAGGAGGGGGTCATCCCAGTGATGGTGCTTATCCCACATGCTTTGGACAAGCAACTTAGCGCGGGTTGTGTAGGGTAATATGAAACCCAGAGGGTCGTACTGCCGAGCTAGAACTTTATACACGTTGCGCATAGTCAGTACACCGTAATCAAGTGGGCGGCTCTTATACCCCAAGATGTCCGATTCCCAATGCCAACTTAGCCCAAGAGTCAGCGGACAGACCAGTGTCATCATGTGAGAGCCAGCGCTCCATACTGTCCGACCTAGCTTCCTTCGGCAGATGTCCGATGGCACTTGGGATGTTACATGCCCACTGTCGGATTTCAAATCCACCCGATGACAGAGTCTCTCTGAGTTTGTCGACCAATCCTCTGGCTTCAGCTGCAGTTGCCACGCTCTGAAGGCAATTATCAACATAAAAACAGCGCTCTACAGAGTTTCTGACACCATCCCCTGGAACACTGTGATCTCTAGCATGCCGTTGGAGAGCAAAGGTGGCACAACAAGGTGAACAGGTGGTGCCAAAAGGCAGGACTTGCCATTCGAAGGTATCAGGGGGAACCTCTCGCTTCATATCTCTCCACACAAACCTGAGAAGTGGTCGGTCTTCTGGCAGAAGTTGGACTTGGTGGAACATACTCCTGATATCTCCACTAACTGCTACTGCTTGTTGCCTAAAGCGCAGCAGGACCCCAAGAAGAGATGCGCCCAAGGTCGGTCCTGGGAGAAAGGCATCATTCAAATTCAGCCCACGAAACTGGTAGGAACAGTTGAAAACAAGCCGATTCTTCCCATTATGGCTAACTAGGTGATGAGGTATGTACCATGATTCACCAGTCATTGAGATCTCATCTGGGCCCAACTTCTTGACAGCTCCTGATTGTACCAGCTGATTGATTGCCTCACAGTAAGCTTTGGCACGTTGAGGGTCCTTCGTTAATCTTTTTTCTGTACTCCACAAGCTTGGTAGAACCGCCTCTTTGGATGCACGGAACAGGGGCATGTCTTGTTTCCGTAGCAACGGAGTAGTATACCGAAAGATACCAGCAACTTCAACCCTCCTTGTCTTTGCCTCCAGGTGCTCTATTGCCTCCTTGTCTTGCTTCGATCTCACTGCCATCTTGTCCCTCTGAAAAGGCAGCACATCCATCTGCCAGAGTTTCTCAACATTCCTCATCAACTCTGTTGTCTGTGGTGAAACACTGGTAAGGAAGCACTGTTGTGCGCATGCCATCCACTTGATGATGTGAGTCGGCCTCTGAAGCGTCCAACCCAGTCTTGTACGGATAGCTGCTGGTCCTCCTGGAGGGCCTAACCTCACTGGCTTCACTGGAGTGAGCAGATGGGGGTGATCTGGTCCTATCAATACAAGTGGCTTGACAAGCTCGAACGGTTCAATAGGGAGGTCTGCCAGATGCTTATATTTTCTCTTCAACATGGAGATGGGATATGAGTGATCCGCCAGACTGAGGCGCTGTGAAGTGAATGCCTCTGCCACCTTAAAGCTTCTTCTGGGATGTGCAAGGGGTGATATGCAGAATGAGACGGATGATCCCTTCAAGGTTTGGACATCCTGTCGTATTGTGCGAAGGACAAGATCCTCTGGTCTACCTTGCAAACCAAGTCGGTCAACAGCTTCTGGAAGGAGCATCGTGCGTTCCGATCCATCATCCAATACCGCGTAGGTGTCAAGAGTACGGTCCTTGTTCCGAAGAAGCACTCTCACAACCTTTAATAGGACACGAGTGGAAGTTGATGGCCGATCCAGGTAAAGAACCTCGGTACCGTTGTTCACTAAACAACTCTCTACTTTGGGTGGCTCTGCAACGGGACGGGTGTTCACACTGTGGAGAACTTTCAAATGCCTGCCCTGGCACAGGTCACAGAGCCTTTTGAGGTCACACTGTGCAGCTTGGTGGGACCTCCCACATCTCCAGCATCTTTTATTCACCTTGATCCAATCTATGACTTCCTCCCTTGTGAACTTCTGAATGGATGGGCACTTATTCAGAAAATGTTCCGAACTCTCACAATATGGGCAGTACAGCTTTATCTTGCCTCTCCTTTTGAAATCTGAGGAACTCTGGCCATCTTGCTTTGTGGCCTTACTACCTCCAGAGCTCTCTGCCCCATGAAGCACGGTAGCCGCTGATCTACTCTGTCGCTTCTCAGCTTTGTAGCTCAGTGACCCTTGGACTCGGGTGTCAGATGGGGTGTCATAACTTTGACACCATGACTCATACTGGAGCCACTCTGCTAAGTCAAGCAGGGTATGAGTAGAGCCAGGTCGATGGAACATCTGGCGTCGGAAATTGGCCCTCAACTCAGGCGGAAGTTTCGTGAGCAGCCGTGCAACGTGTGAGCCGCATCGCAGCTCAACTTCTCCATCAGAGCCCAGAGTCTTCAACATGCCCACTAATGACTGAACATGCAAAGCAAACTTCTCAAAGGCTGCTGTATCACCCCGCCTTATCTCTGGTGAGTCCATGACATCAGCAATCCTCTTTAAGGCGACTTGATGTGGCTGCCCGAACTTCTCGTTCAATGCGGCCATTGTGTCTGAGTACGGCATAGGTGAATTGATGTATGAGTCAGCTATAAGACAAGCCTCCTCCAATCTCAGATGGTCCACGAGAACCTGATATTTGAAGAGCTCAGTGGCGTCCTTTGGCAACAGGTTCATTAGGGCGAGCTTCAGGCGGGAGAATTCCATGGGGTCCCTATGGATGAAGAGGGGAATTTTCGGTGCTGGCCCATGGTATTCCTTTTCCTTCACCATAGCTGATAAAGGCTGGTATGGTATGTCTCGAGAGGGGGTATAATGACTCATGTGAGGGCCTGGTACGTGTTTAGGTAGAGGCCCAGATCTAGCCGAGTCAAGAACAGGAGGAGAGCTGATGCCTGGTGAGTAAAAATGTGGCCGGTGCGTCAGAGGCTGAGGCTCATGAAACTTCCTAGCTGGTGGTCTCTTAGGGGTTGAAGACAGATGACTTCTAGTTGCGGAGTTAGATACAGCACTATCTCTGATTAGCTGGAGTTCCTTCATCATTCTATCTATAATTGTGACCATCTGTGTCTCCTCACCCTCCGGAGGCATTGTCGGTGGTTCAGCAGAGGGCCATGGTGGAGGTGGTAGCCAGTCGTCATACTCCTCTTCTTCCCTTCGGGCCGGAAAGTGATCCTTTACAGGAGGAGGTGGTACTGGCCACGATTCTTGTCGTGCCCCCTGCTGTGTCCTAACTGGGGCTACAGGAGAATGCATTTCACTCTGAATACTCCAAATCTGTGCATGGCTGCTCTGCCTGTCCTCTTCAGATCGGCATAATGATGTGTTCTCTCTACGCATCTCAAATAACTAATTCTCGTCCCCTGCAAAGGGTGTCGGAGTATATGTCCACTTTGCACGTCGGCCAGTTGAACGTGTATCATAGCTGGGAGAGTAGTCTTCATCATGCTCACTAATATCGGAGTCCCACTGAACCTGACGAGGGAACCTTGTGATACGTGTTCTTTCAGCTGGCGTCATCATAGCCGCTCCCTCACGGTGAGAGCTCCACCCCTCTAGACCATGCATATGCTGTAATAAACTTGTACGAGATGAAACTTGTGTCAGTTGTCTCATTGGACTAACCTCATAGTCCTCCAGACACTGTGGCGGTCTCCGCTGCCTCTTCGGTCGAGTCGATTGGACCCAGGATGCTTCACCGTTTTGCTGCATATTCCCGGAACAGCTTGTATCCGGCTCGAAGGACCAAATGTAGCTGAGGGACTAAGGACTGTAAGGTGCTAGCTGTGGCTAATGAGTTGAAGCTGGGCCGGGTGTGTTGGTAAGAACACCAAAATCGGAGAAGGAATCCAGTTTAACAGATTTATTTATACAAGCATATGAAGAGAGGGAGCCAGATCTTGATTAGCTGTATTAAACAGGGCTCTCTGTGCACAGATCGAAGATGAGCATGAATATTAAGTGATATCGTCTTTGCTTTATGTCCTGAGGAGTGTCAGCATAAGCGTATGACTGTGTGTGGTCTGTAACAAAACAAATAAAAGATATGCTCTAACAAACAATGCTTCTTTCTTATCACAATCACACTCATGACAACATAAATGACATTAAAACTACTGGCTTCCCCAAACATCAACACAATGTTGTCATTAAATACAGCAGAATATTAAACATAATTCACAGCTTACATGTATAATAATTATACATAATTACGCAATTACACTGTACTGGATGAAACTCAAACACTAACTATTGAGAATGAGAAGTTGTCGTCATAGCACAAAGCCCCTCCCTCAATATCACGGTCTCCGCCACGTTGGAAGGATACCGGCGGCGAAACAGGATTGTTTACATGTGTTGTTAAGAGGAGATTCTCGCAATTCTGCACTGTTTTACCATGCCTGGAAGTTACTGCTGCGTTAAAAACTGCTGCAGTACCTCACACGATACATATGGAAAACATAGGAGCAGTGGAATACAGTTTTTTTAAGTTACACCAAGCGCAAAACAGCGGTATTTGGAGAAGCTCTCAAGCGGCACAGAGACCTGGACCATTTACCCCCGTGCACACATATGGACATTGGGAATTATATTGTTTTCGGTTTAAGTTACTACACAATGCAGGAGTTTAAAAGCCACAAGTCTTTGGAAAGTTAACGAGGCTTTCTGTTGTGGCTGGGTCCATTTACAGCAGGTGATGAATACAGTGTTGTACTGGCCAAAGTAAGTTTATTCACATGCGTTTTAGCGTATTGTAATTACATTGCATTTAGAATTAACTGCGACTGAACACTAGATTGTATCGAGATGTTCAATGTATACGAACATTTCCAACATGTTTTGATGTAAGCTAAAGCTGTGTATGTTTAGTTATAATTTGATTTTAACCCAGTGACACATACTGTACCAGGTTTTTTTGTTGGGGGCTGCAAAGTGGACAAACCAGTTCTGGGCTAGCTAGGGTAGTTAAATGTGTGATTGCGAGATGTAAATGTCTGGGTTAGATTAAGCCATTAACAGCGTGAATGCAAAATGACTTACATTATAAACAATATAATTCCCAATGTCCATATGTGTGCACGGAGTTATATGGTTCAAGTCTTTGTGCCGCTGCAGGGAGCTGCCTGAGAGCTTCTCCAAACACCACTGTTGATGTGAGCTTGTTCCTGTAAGGTCCACTTTCTTTCGCCTTATGTTTTTGCATTGCTTTACTTTCTTCCCTTTCTTTCTCGTATTCGTAGATCCGTCTCGATCTGTTCCGCCGACAAAATAAATGCGCAAAAATGAAAGCGCTCTGAAATGTTTAGTCGCGCCTCTGTGAAGTTCTGAAGGCATTGCCCCTGGCAACAGATAGCGTATCCTTCCATCAGGGCCGACCGGCTCAGACCGCTCCCAAATCAACCCAAATCGGCACGTGACTTCTCATTCTCAATACTTCACATTAGCATCCATTTTGTGTCATAACTCTTTCCACATCGATATCTAAGCAAACAACAATCAACTAAGCCTGAGTAACAGTGCTATTTGTAGTACTCACTTTCTCTCTGGACGCACACAACTTTAAACACTCATAGAGAACATAAAGATCAAAACTGCATTTAGTCAGGGAATTTCACAGCTCGCTCTCTCTGAAGATGACGCTGATGCAAGACTGGATTGCGGTGTGCGCGCGCGCTCTGAAGCATCCCACCGTATGAGCTGCGCTCTGTCAAAATAAGAGTCCCCGCAACCGGGGCGAGAGCGCTCTTATCCATCCGCGTCGTAAATCAGTGTCATTAGTGAGACTTTCACACACCCTTTTTTTTCGAAAGGAATGCGAATGCGTCTATGTTGGGGTGAATCATTCATGATCAGTGGTGGTTCGTGGGTTTTAAAATAGAGAAGGCACACTAATTGTATTGGTCTGGGGATCCCTGCAGATTATTATTATTATTATTATTATTATTATTATTATTATTATTATTTGCTTATCCATTTTAAAATGGCTTTTTGGTGGCTTTCAGTCAGAAAATGTAAAGAAAACATCGCGTCTCCAATACGCATTAATCCACAAGTTACTTAAGATGTTAACTTTTTTAATGTGGCTGACACTCCCTCTGAGTCAGAATAAACCATATGCCGGAGTAATTCATTTACTCAACTGCTGTGAAGACCAAACTAAAGATGAACACCGAGCAGAGCAAGATGACGAACGAACACGCCAACTGCTGGAGCAGTTCTCGTTCTTGAGTCAAGAACCGGTTGCATCGGTTTTCGGATCACCAGTATACTGAACCAATAATCGTTTCTGTTGGACCTGTCTGATTTGAGAACCGATGAACTGATGATACTGCGCATGCGTGTAATTTTGGTATTTTAAAGTATTTTGTTAAACATCGTAAAGTGTGATAAAATAACTGTTATTTTGCTTTTTTTTTTTAAAGATGTTTCTAATCTGTATATTGTAGATTATGTATAGGGCAAAGGGGTTTTCAGGGAAGTTGGACAACAATTAAGACTCTAAAGACTCTATGTTTAATAGGAATAAGGGATGATTTTTGAAATATCTGTACTGTATTTATAGTTAATGATGACACATTCACAAATTGAGTTTGTAGTAAATAGAACATGAACAGGAGTAGAGCAGCTGATGATACTGAACTGAAGCATGTGCCGGTTAGAGCGATTCTCGTTCTCGAGTCAAGAACCGGTTGCATTGGTTTTCGGATCATCTGAACCAAAAACCGTTTCTTTCGGAAGTGTCCGATTCGAGAACCGAGGAGCTGATGATACTGCGCAGGCGTGATTCAGTGTGAAAAAAAAAAAAAATTAACGGGGCCGTTTCAAATTAACTTAAATGTTTAAAGTAAAGTAAATAATTTAAGGGCTTTCCTTTCCTCCACAAGTTTAAGAGATTTACTTAGAAGATTCAACTCATTCCTCCAATGAGTCAAGGTAGGTTTGGTTTTATAATACCTGCATTTATTAATGAAAAACTTACCAAATAACAAAAGAGAATTAAGTACAAAATCCACATTCTTATTTTCATCAAAAACACCAAAAATAATTGTCTTCACAGATAAAGACAATACAATTTCCCTGGACATTAGCCAGCTCTGCATTTCTCTCCAAAAAAAAAAATGGACTGGGTCACAGTAAAAAAAAAGGTGTTCTAACGATTCAATGTTTTCTACACAGAAGACACAATTATTTAGATCGAAATTGAATCTCAATCTCAAGAATTCGTTTGTTGGGTAAATTTCATTTAAGATTTTGAAGTTGACTTCTTTTACTTTAGGTGGGAGTGGAAATGAAATGTAATTTTTCCTTATTTTCTTAATTTTTTCCACTTCAAAGTCCTTAAGTATGTAAAACCTTTTTACTGGGTTGGGATAATATTTTTTAATCAGAAGATTCTTAATAACTTTGTTGTTGTATTTAAAATCACAAACATCCAAACCTTCAATGCAGAACTGACTAAGGACAGGGGAGACGGCAGAGTATTGAGTGTCTTCTCTAACCGTTGCTCTCAAAGAACTTGGTATGGCTTTTAGAATTCTGTCATAATACTTAACATTACATTGAAGTTGGTATTTTTTACAGAATTCCTCATGTTGTAACATGTTTCCAGTCTCATCCATAAAATGTGCAACAGCCCAAATGCCCTTGGATCTCCATTCCTCTATATACACAGATTTTCTGCTGAGCCGTATGTACCTGTTATTCCAAACTGGATTATTATGTGGCGTAAAATTATGGTTATAGATTAATTTCCAATAGAGAAGTACTTGCTGATGGAAAGCAGAGAGTTTAATCGGTAATGAGCTACATTCAAAGTCACAGCGCAGGAGAAAGTCTATCCCACCCATTTTTTTAAAAATCATATTCAGGACAGTGAACCAAAAGGTATTTCTATTTGTCAGATAAGACTTTAACCACTTCAGCTTCAGGACACCATTCATAATATCAAAATCAATCGCATTCAACCCCCCGTCCTCATAGTTTTTAACCAAATCAATCTTTCTTATATACTGACATCTATTCCTCCATATGAATTTAAAATGAACAGTGTTTATCTTTTTAATCATTCTTGTTGAGATGGGTAATGAGAAAGCCGGGTAAATAAGTCTAGACAACGGATATCACAAACTGCGATAACAACAGACTTACAACAGACACGGAAGAGAAGACAATTCTGAATAAAGTCGTAGTTTTTGCTATTTTGGGACCAAAATGTATTTTCGATGCTTCAAAAAATACTAACTGACCCTCTGATGTCTTACGGGTTTGAAACAACATGAGGGTAAGTTCTTAATGACATAATTTTGCTAATTGGGCGAACTAACCCTAGTAACCGTTTTTTGTTTACAAGAAGTTAGTCAAAGGAATTGTGATTGTCCTTTAGGTTAATCATTTGAAATAGTAAAAACAATATGTTCAAACTTTTGACTACTTTCTTTAAAAGCTCCATAACACAATACTTCTACTTTTACTTTCAGTACTTGAGTAGTAAATTTTAAAATAGACTACTTGCGATACTTAGATACTTAAGTACAAAAAATGTTGAATACTTTAACCCAACAATGTTTTTCCTCATCTCTAAGGTCTCCCATATATGAAATGGATTCTTGGCTAAAATATTTTACTGCTAAGATTGTTAAATTAACTGATATTGTTATACACCCCAAAACCAATAAAGGACTAAAATATAGCCTGTCCGCATGGGAGTTAAGGCATATAAACTAATGCAGATCAATCACACAAGCTCTGAGAGCTTTGAAACTTGACATGTTTGTAGCCAGGAAGTTGATTCAGCTACTAGAAAAGACTGGATGTAAATATCTTTATGTATGGAATAAATAGAGACATGTAAACACAAACCTAAAATAAGCAGACATGCACAAATTTAAAATCTATGCAGAATGTTTGCTTTGCCTGGGATTATTATAGAAAACACATATGATGGCTTGTTGGAAAGGTGGGGTTGTGCTGAATCCAGCAATACCAAATATGTAAATATAGCATGACAAAAAGGAGTGTTCTGTCACTCAATGTATTAGGTGTCCAAAATGAATGAAAATGGAACACTGACATAATTTAGTCTAAAGCCCATTATCAGTGGTGAAAAAAATGTTGACAAATTAATTGTTTCTGCAAAGTAACTTACATTAGGTAAGTGCTGATCTATATTTATGATACATTTAATAATAATACATTTCTTAAGGCACAGTATACTATACAATTCATATGAAACACAGATACAATTGAAGGTTAACATTGGAATGGAACACCTTTATTAAAATATCGTCGCTGTCGGGCGGAAACCTCGCATGTCCAAATTTTGTCAATTTCATATTTTTTCACAAATCGATGCTATTGGTCAGTCCCCACGTGGTTCTATTATTTTTCCAAATTATTAAAGGGGGGGGGGGGTGAAATGCTCTTTCATGCATACTGAGTTTTTTACACTGTTAAAGAATTGGATTCCCATGCTAAACATGGACAAAGTTTCAAAAATTAAGTTGTACGTTTGAAGGAGTATTTTTGTTCCAAAAATACTTCTTCCGGTTTGTCACAAGTTTCGGAAAGTTTTTTTCGAGTATGGCTCTGTGTGATGTTAGATGGAGCGGAATTTCCTTATATGGGTCCTAAGGGCACTTCTGCCGGAAGAGCGCGCACTCCTGTATAGCAGAGCACTGAGAGCACAGACATTCACTGATCAGAGCTAGAGTGTCGCGAAATGTCACAAAAGAAGTGTGTTTTTGGTTGCCAGGGCAAGACAACCCTGCACAGATTACCAAAAAAAAAAAAGCATTAAGGGACCAGTGGATGGAGTTTATTTTTACAGAGCATCAACGGAGTTGTGCAAGTGTTTTTGTTTGTTCCCTACATTTCGAAGATGCTTGTTTTACAAACAAGGCCCAGTTTGACGCCGGATTTGCACATCGTTTATTTCTTAAGGATAATGCAGTCCCAATAAAAAGGGTCACGATCGTGTGTTAGAACCGCAGGCGGTGAGTAAAACTGCTTCAAATATTCTCTGTGTTGTTAACTTAGCTATCGGCGCGTAAGCACATAAAGTAAACAACATGCGATGTTGCCATCAAACTGCACTTTCCACATGTAAAGCTTTAAAAAAAAAAAAAAAAAAAGACGACATAAAGTGGAACTTAGTCATTTTCCAAAACCACTAAGCAGATATATACAGTTTCAGTACATACCACATAGAGACGTCGTTGCTGATGCTGCTCTTGTTAGATTTCAGCCTCTTGATCTGATTCTGGATCATAAATATACGCTGAATCTGACTGTTAGCCATGGTTTGTTTTGGATGTTTTTTTCCTCATGGTAATGCCACAGCTTCCAAACGCTCTCAACGCAAAAGCTTACTTGAGCTCGTGATTCTTTAGCTCCGCCCACACGTCACGCCTCCAGCCGGTCGTGTTTTTCCGGGAAAAATCGGTACAGACTATCTTTCTCTTATGAATATAATAAAACGTCTCGGTTACGTCTGTAACCTCGGTTCCCCGAGAAGGGAACGAGACGATGCGTCGATAACGCTTTGGGAACGCATTCTGCGTGAGTGCGTCTGAAGCAACCATGTCAACTAGTCCAATGGCGAGAGTGAGCGTCAGGAGTGACGTCACGACCAGGAATTGATAAAAACCCCAACCGGAGCAACCGGTGTTGGCTTCGACAGTGCCGAAGCAAGTCGATCACAGGAACGAAGGAAGTATGGCAGGGAGACGCATCGTCTCGTTCCCTTCTCAGGGAACTGAGGTTACAGACGTAACCGAGACGTTCCCCATTGAGGGAGAGATGATGCGTCGATAACGCTTTGGGAACAAGAATACCCAAACCGCCATATTACAAGTGCCTGAGTGTCAGACAGAAAAACCAACGCCTCAAGAATTAAAAACCTGAGACCCGGGAGTAGCGTCCAGGTCTAGGCTATAAAACCTGATGAATGTGAGTGGCGAGGTCCAGCCTGCCGCATCACAAACATCCTGAAGAGAGGCCCCAGATAATAAGGCTCTAGAGGCCGCCATACTCCTAGTAGAATGAGCTCTGACCCCCAAAGGGCACGGTAGGTCAGAAGACTCATAGGCAAGAAGGATAGCCCCAACTATCCACTTACTAAGTGTCTGTTCAGTGGCAGGAAGACCTATCTTAGGTGACCCGAAACAAACAAACAGCTGATCGGATTTCCGAAAAGAAGAAGTCCGATGAACATAAGTGTCCAATGCTCGCACCGGGCACAAGAGGTTAGACTTTTCCTGGTCCGATGATGCAAACGGGGGAGGACAGAAAGCCTGCAGAACAATAGGTCTCGGAACAACGGTCGGTACCTTAGGGACGTATCCCTGCTTAGGGTAGAGAAATGCTTTGACCATCCCAGGTGCAAATTCAAGGCAGGTGGGAGAAACCGAGAGAGCCTGAAGGTCTCTGACTCTTTTAAGGGACGAAATAGCAAGGAGAAAAGTAGTCTTAAACGAAAGAAACTTCTCAGAGACCGAATCTAGGGGTTCAAATGGAGCCCTAGAAAGGCCTTCTAAAACTATAGCCAGGTCCCAGGCCGGCACTCTAATACGAGTTGCAGGTCTCAGCCTCAAGGTGGCACGAAGGAAACGAGAGATAAGAGGGTCTCGACCCAGAGATGCACCACCCACTGGGGCGTGGAAAGCCGAGATGGCCGCCACGTAAACTTTTAAGGTGGATGGACATAGACCAGAAGTGAAGCGGTCTTGTAAAAACTCAAGAACTGAGCCAACAGAGCAGTGGACTGGGGGAAACACTGATGTTGGTAACACAAGAAGAAAAAACATTCCATTTGAGTCTATAAAGTTTCTTCGTAGCTGGAGCTCTGGAGCTAAGAATGGTCTCCACAACCTCAGTTGAGAGACCACTCTCTATGAGTTGCGCCCCCTCAGAGGCCACACCCAAAGCTTCCCCAGTGTGGAGCTACGAGAAGTAGACTTACTCCGTCCTGGCGGACTCTCTCCAGAACTCCTGGGAGCAGAGCAACAGGGGGAAAGGAATACAGACGTAGCCTCGGCCACGTCTGTACCATAGCGTCCAACCCCAGGGGGGCTGGATGAGTAAGGGAGAACCATAGTGGACAGTGCGTCGTGTACTGAGACGCAAACAGATCCACTTCTGCTTGGCCATAAGATTCCCATATGAGCTCCACCACCTCGGGGTGAAGCCTCCATTCCCCTGGCCTCAGCACCTGCCTCGACAGGGTGTCTGCTCCAATATTCTGAGTCCCTGGTATATACATTGCCCTCAGAGAGCGTAATTTCCCCAGGGACCACAGGAGGATCTGGTGCGCTAATTTGCAGAGTGGGCGCGAGCGCAGACCCCCCTGACGGTTGATGTAAGAGACCACCGATGTATTGTCTGTGCGGACCAGCACATGATGGTCCCTCAGGTCTGGCAGGAAGTGCCACAAAGCTTTGAAGACAGCCATCATCTCCAGGCAGTTGCAGTGCCAAGAGTGATGATGGCTCTCCTACAGACCCTGAGCTGAGCGGCCTTCCATTACCGCTCCCCAGCCGGTAAGGGAAGCATCTGTCGAGATGGTAACCCGATGACAAAGATCTCCCAATACCGGACCCTGGGACAGTAACCAGTGTTCTCTCCATATGACCAAGGCGCGGAGACACCGCCGCGTGATCTTGATCATACGAAGTGGGTTTCCCCTCGGGGAGAACCCTCTGGTCCAGAGCCACCACTGTAAAGGTCTCATGCCCAGCAGGCCAAAGGGGATCACATTGGACGCTGCTGCCATGAGACCCAACAATCTCTCGAACTGTTTTACAGTGCGTGACTGGCCTAGCTTTAGCTCTGATGTGGCTGTGAGGATGTTGGCTACACGAACGGGCGAAAGAGCGGCTCGCATCGTGAGCGAATCCCATACCACCCCAAGAAAAGTGGTCCTCTGTAAACCACTTCATTCACAGCATCACCAAACAGACCTTCATGAGAAATGGGAGCGTCTAAAAGAAAAGATCTATCTTTATCTTTAATATCTGAAAGATTAAGCCAAAGGTGTCTTTCTGTAGAAACCAAAGCAGCCATAGATCTACCAATAGCACGTGCTGTTTCTTTTGTCGCCCTGAGAGATAAATCCGTAGCCCGACGAAGTTCGCGAATTTCGTCACGGCTGACTCCCTCACTGTTATCTAACTCCCCCAGCAGCTCAGCCTGATAAGCCTGAAGCAAAGCCATAGAGTGAAGGCAAGCTCCAGCCTGACCTGCTGCTGTGTAAGCTTTACCCACTAAATTAGATGTGATCTTTAACCCCTTTGCGTGCAAACATCGCTGACGGCCCCAGTTTATTATTGTTTCACTTTCACAGCACATTAAACATCACTGTCTTACTTCATCTGGACAAACTGTGCATCAATGGAAAGTTTAAAGACTCAAGATTCGATATTTGACCAATATTTTGATAAAACATTGTGGCAGTGACAGATATTTAGTGATTTATGTCAGGAGTGCAAAATAATAAATCCGTATTATGCCACATTTTGAATAGAAATTCACAACTCACTCATTTTCAGTCACGTCAAGAGCGGTTTATTTGTGTTCACATAGACTCACTGAACAGCGTCAATAAGGATTTATAGACAAAAGATGCATATCTGCGGAGATATATGGATATATTTACTGATGTTTACTTCATATTTCTTCAGACAGAATCGTCATTTCTATTCATTTTCCACGGATTTACGCGATCAGATGATAAATAGCCTCTCCCAGCGATCTGTGTATGTGTTTGCTGTGCCGGCAGCTCGTGCGGTGTGTGACTCAGACTCTGATTGGGTCTTTCAAACGTCAATCTAGAGTTTCATATCTGGACACCGCCCCATCGTGTCACATGCTTCCTGCACACTTCCTGGTAGTTATCTGGCCAAAACAACACTGAAACACCTCTGTACACACAAAATATCCGAATAATAAACCTGCGATTACGATAGTAAAGCTTGGTATGAGAATTTCTTGAGATCTGGGGCGTTTTTATAAAAAAAATCGAAAATGTACATCGGAAATGCTAACTTGTGCAGCGATGAAAAAGGCTACAAATAACATATTTTTACAACAGTAAACGACCAAATTCCACCCCTGATCGCTAAAGGAAGTTATTATAAACACTCGATCGGGGTTTAAAGTGAGTTTTGAGTAAAAGTGTACTAATAATTTCATAAATTGTCAGATGTAGCTTGATGCTAACGTTAGCACCAATGCTACTAATAGCAGGTGCTTTTCTTCTTCACAATGCATTTTTGTCTCAATAATTCACGTAAGGTCGTAAGAAAATGTTTTGTTGTATTTTTATAGTAAGACTTTTGATAAATAAGGGCTAAATGCAAAGAGAGACTGAAGTGAGATCGCTGCTTTGTTGCTTTGTAAAGCCTGAAAAACCACAATCAAGGCTAATAAAGGTGGAATTAAAACAAAAGAATAATGATAAAAGAATAATGCGGATAATGTGTCATACTTGGCGGAGGTGTGAAAGAACCGTTTGGTGAGAACAATACAATCATGATTCGGGCAGTTTTCAACAGTGAAACATACACATGTTTACATGTGAGATCTTACAGAGATGACAAGGGCCATAAATCAATCTGATTAGCCTTCTCTAAAAACACACATGACATGGCCTTAGAAAATATTTCATAAAATTCACAGTTTTACAGATTCGATTATGAAATTTTTTATGAAGTCTTGGAAGACTTGTGGCCTTAGCTACACTGTGTTTTCAAACTCATTTCCTACATCAACATTTTTTTAAATACATTTAAAACATATGTTTTTAATATTTTTATTTTTGTTTTTATGTTTGAGCTTATATATCTCTATTATCATAACAGTCTGAGTGATTCTGATTCCTGAACAGTAAACTTTAAAGTGTCAGCTTTGTGAGCAAAGGTTGATTATGTATCTAGTCAGAAAGAATCATGAGCAGAAACCTTTTTATTTTGGGTATGTAATTTCGGTCTCCATGCCAAAAAAGGGGGGTTACTAGTAAGGGGTTAAAGGCTTCGTGGGCAAAGTCGGGTTCTTAATAGATGACGCTGAACCAGGGGAAAGATAGATCGCGAGCGTCTGCTCCGCCCGGGGCATCACTTCATAACCATTTTCTTTCAGCCCTCTTATATCAGAATAAATGCACACTTGAGGGCTGAAAAGACGTGATGAATACGGCTTATTCCACGATCTAGACAGCTCACTGTGAAGATCAGGGAAAAAAGGGAGACCCCGTGATGTAGGCGATGTTTTAGAAGACAGAAAACGCTCGTCTAATTTGCTTTTAGGACGAGCGCTCTGTTTATCAGATGGCCAAGATATATGTAACTTATCTACAGCTCGTGTTAATACATCAACCAACTCCTCATATGCTGGGGAAAGAGATGTGTGTCACCTTCACTGCCCATTACATCTAACTCCTCGGAGCTAGAGCAACGAAGCAATGGGCTCTCCCCCCGGGCGGAAGAAGCCGTGGGGCGGGCTTCCGACACCGGAGTTTGAGCTATGGATCTCCCAGGTAAGGGAGGAGAAAGAGTCCTCGGACCCGTCTCCAACCCCGCTGAGAGATCCATTTGCGAACCCCAGGAATGCATTCTCTGTTCTACCTCAGCAGAAGCGGGTCCTGCACCCTGAGGAGCGCGAGGCTCGCCGCTCTTCTCATCAAAGAGTGACAAGCGGGAGCGGAGCATGCGAAGCGAAAGCTTCTCACAATGCGGGCAATCAGTCTCCTCGAAGGCTGATAACGCATGCTCCACTCCCAAACAAACTACACAAAGCTTGTGTGTATCCCCACCCGTTAAATAACGCAGGCAGGGAGAAGCACACGGTTTGAATAGTTGCTTAGCCATTGTATATAAACTTTGCACAAGACAACAGTAAATATGGCAGACAGGTTTGACACAGATCGCTTGCTGAGGCACAGAAAGCTAACACCGGTTGCTCCGGTTGGGGTTTTTATCAATTCCTGGTCGTGACGTCACTCCTGACGCTCACTCTCGCCATTGGACTAGTTAACATGGATGCTTCAGACGCACTCACACAGACTGCGTTCCCAAAGCGTTATCGACGCATCTTCTCCCTCGATGGGGAACTAAAGACTTTTTGGAGTTATGAAGGATGCAGGACTACTCTATAGGTACTCAAGATTAACAGGATACTGAGTGAAAAACGAGCATTTCACCCCCCCTTTAAACAATCTAAAGTGTTGAAAATAGATTGAGAGCAAATCTCTTAACTCCATCAGACACTTCAACTGTCTGAGAATCCTCCGTGGCAGGAACTTCTGTGGCATTTTGTGTCCTCAGAATTTAAAGTCACAACGATTGAGAAATCCTCGTCGAGCAACACGTAAAGCAAGCTTTAACTCTGATTTTATCTGTGTTAAACTTTGATATCAGTTATTGATGTATTTTAAAATGTCTACTTATTAATAAGCTTATTATTACTAGGCTTATTATACGTGTGCATTGAAGTTTTATCTTATTTCTAATTCTACTTGTATTGAATTAAATGCTTTGGATACCAGCATTCAATTTTTGTTTTTATTATTATTTTACTGACTTGAAGTTGGCACTGTGCATGTAAAATACCCCAAGTAGGCTAACAGGTTTTATTTATGGGAGAAAAAAGGTCTTTCTACTGGCGCCATGTAAGCCTATCATTGCATAACTCAGTTTTTTTTTCACAATAACGAATAAAAATAGTTAGGTTAGATACATTTGAGTAGGCTTGTTTTGTTAAAAATCGATCGGTGCAGAAGGAAGCCTGTGAACCACGAAGGTAAGTTTGCGTGCAGATTAGGCTAATTCCCGCCTATTACAGCCTAGTCACCTCATCGTTTTTTGTTCTGCTTCACTTTTATACACCGACTTTGTTTGCGGCACAAATTAGTGCCTTAATTTTTTGATTTTTTCTATTGAATGTTTACGGTGGTACGTGACGTAAGCAGTTTCCAGCTCACCACGCCCTTGGTACGAGCTACCACATCCTTGGCAGTATAAAACCATCTTGTTCCATCAAAATCACTGTAGTGAGTCAGGAGTTGGAATTGCGAGTATTGAAAACGATCAGGATAGAGTATTTTAGCATCTATTTAGCATAGCATTTATAAAGTTATTTAGATGATTTTGTGTAGCCTATGTCATTAATTAGCATAGTTGTTAGTGTAACATTAGTATTGTTAGAAGCACAGTTAGTTAGTAGCATAGTATTGCATCAGTCCACAGACACATCGACATCCTACACTTCAGGTGAAGGTGGGGGGGAAAAGTCCTCTACTTCAAATGAATGCTCTGTTGCAAAGCTACTTGCGTCACTAGAGTCACTCTCCATTTTAGCGACTCTGAAAGCAGCTGTCAATTTAATCTGTCACTGCGGGTCTCAGGTTCATGCCCCACCTGCTCACCCTCGCTCTAGGTTCTCTATCTACCCTCTATCTCCGCTGTGCTCTGCCCACTTTTCAGCATTTTCCAAATATTGCCAGTGGGTGGAGTCAGGCTCTGACCAGGGGTTTAGTTACCCTTTAAAGCCTTTTCTCTTGTCAAAATGCTCGACCACGACCGTAGACTTGATGAACACTGCTGGCAGCAGCGACGTCTTTGTCCGTATCATTCTTATCAATGAGAGCGTAACCTCGTATCTCCCCGCTCCCAAGTCATAAATCTCGTATGTCTGATTAAACATGATTTTGGGGAAATGTTGTGTTAATGTTGGTATACAACAGTATATGATAGCAATATAAGGTATAATACCAACTTTTACGATACAATGTTCAATACAGAAGATAATGGAAACTGTGGAGCAGAGGCAGAATCCCTTTGATCTTGATATCAAGTAGCAAGTGGTCAGGTTGCATCTGAGAAAGTTGCAAAAGAGCTCTCAAGCTTCCTCCAAGATGGTGCGAAGCACAATGCCATCTTTATGGAACAACGTCTGGCAAAATCAAAAAAGAACAAAGAGCTTCTGGGACCAGAGTGCAACCTTCAAGGACATGAAAACATCAGTTGGAGTCAGCATATCTAGAACGGTCCACATGGACTCAGACATGCTCTTTCGAAGATTACTGGCTGTCTCCAAACAAAGAGAGGTGTCCATGGAGACTGTGATGTCTCACGAACTCGCAGCTGTCCCACCCTCTTTGTTTTTTGATGATGGAAGCATGAAGAAGACAACAAAAGCTGACCTGGCCAAGAAACTCGATGCTGTTGTTGAAGAGACACAGCAGCTGCCAAATGTTAAAGAACCATCAGCATATATCATTGATGCCATGGATATTCTTCAAAGTCTCAATGATTCAGCTTTTCAAACGTTCAATGACCTGGGTGAGTGTGTCTTGAAAAAGATTGCAACTTTAATGGGAAAAGAAGGTAACAGCTGTGTCGTTATAGTGTTTGATAGATATGACCACCAACACTCAATCAAATATCTTGAAAGACAAAGAAGAGGCACCAAGATGGGCATCCTTGCACCAACCTGGATGAGCTGAGGTAAACACTAGCATCTACCACAGATTTGTCAGCAGCAAATCTACCCCCAACAGAAGATGGCTTTCCAGCAACATGTGCTGAGAGCCATGTACCAAACAGCAGTGTGGCGTCACAGCCAAACCTCTTCTCTGGAACCCAGTTGGTAGAGGATGGAGGCTCAGAGAAGATGGGTGCATTAAATCTGTGATGTTCCAGAAGGCATCAGCAACTAAAGGAGTTAGAGACCTCACCCACCTCTACTGTAAAGACGGAAACTGCACCGATGCCACCAAATGTCAGTGGCTTTCAGTGGACTTGACCTGCACAGAGTTTTGCTCTTGCCCTTTCCCATACTGTCCAGAGTGTTGCACTCTCTGCTACCTGTGACATCACTTGCAATCGACACAAATCGTGAATGTTGCCAATGGAGACAAAACGCTGTGGTGGTGATTAAATGATTAAAACTAATTTAGTACTGTAATGTACAGGGTCCTGCAAGAAAAAGACAAGACCGGCAAATCCGTGGCCAGAACAGCAGAGAATATGAACGTTTGCACAAAGTCTCTCGCTAAGTGTAGACAAAAACACTTAGCATGGCTTAATATATTAAGATGCTATTAAATTATCAAATTAAATATACAGTTCATTAATATAATGAATATGTATATAGTATTTTCCTCACATCCCGCAAAAATGTGGCATAACGGACTAAGATGATAAAGGCCAAACTCAATATGCTTCTCTACATTATTAAAATACATAACTAATAGGTACAGGCAAGCATGTGAGCCCAGAATAAATGCAACATGCAAAGTTTCACGTTAAGCATTTTTCCATATAGAATAAACTGTCTAAAACTCGTTTATATCACTGTACTCGTCTACTTGCCTGTACGGAGTTGATCCTTTTAAAATCACTCAATGCATTTCATAATGCACATACATATTTTCTGGTCTGTATACATTGAGTCAACAACAAAAGACATATAGGCTAGGCCTACTGAATTATTATTATTCAGCATTGTCTTCTCTTCCGTGTCTGTTGTGAGAGAGTTCAAATCAAAGCAGTTTGTGATATCTGGTTCATGAACGAATCATTCGATGTAACCAGATCTTTTTGAACCAGTTCACCAAATCGAACTGAATGGTTTTAATCCACAAATGACTTGAGCGGTTAACTTTTTTTAATGTGGCTGACTCCCTCTGACCTCAAACAAACCAATATCCCGGAGTAATTCATGTACTCAAACAGTACACTGACTGAAGTGATGTGAAGAGAGAGATGAACACCGAGCCGAGCCAGATAATGACTCGTTCACGAATCAAGAACCGGTTGCATCGGTTTTCGGATCACCAGTAGTTCTTTCAGACAGTTCGATTCAATAAACCGGTTGAAGAAAACGGTTCACCGGTTCTTTTGCGCTTGACGTAATGATGTCATTGGCGATGATTGCAAAGCCTTCGGTTTACCCGCGCTGATAACACTACCACAGAATCGGTTCAGAATCAATCACCAAAATTGATGTTACCAAAAGAATGTCAGACACTCTGTGTGTAACGACAGATAAAAGAGGAGGAAGCAATTGCAGGCAATCAGATGTTGTTTATTGATAAAGAGTGTCCAGAGTGTTGGCAATGGCAAGGAAGGTCTACGGTGGCGTGAGTCAGCGGTGCAGGTGAAGGTGGTCAATGGTTTGAACCAGGAACAGACCGGAACACTGACACGCGGACGACAACACGAATCCAAACCAGCACACAAACACGGAGGACGGTAATCCAGCTAGTGCATGGAGACATAAGAGAGGATCTGACAACAGAGAGAGAGCGAGGTGAGTATAAGTAGCAGAGGTATGATGACGATCAGCTGGAGCGAGACAATCAACACCCAGGTGAAGACAATCAACTAAACGAGCACATGGAGACAACGTAAGTACAAAAACAATAACAAAACATGACACGGAGGAAACACTGGATTTCCTACCGTGACAGTACCCTCTCCCCTAGGACGTCACCTGACGTTCCCAGCCTGCTTTACCTGTAGATTGTAATCATCTATAAGGTGGTGATCCAATATGTCCCGAGCAGGAACCCAGCTCCTCTCCTCCGGACCGTAACCTTCCCAATCCACCAAGTACTGAAAACCGCGTCCCCTCCGTCTAGAGTCCAGAATACGATTAACCAAATAGGTGGTTTCCCCATTAACGAGACGAGGCGGGGGGGGGAACCGGAGCAGGCGGATTAAGACGGGAAGAAATCACCGATTTAATTTTGGAGACGTGGAACACGGGATGAATCCTCCTGTACGCCGGAGGAAGGCTAAGACGCACGGTAACCGGATTAATAATCTTGGTAATAGAAAACGGGCCAATAAATTTGGGAGCAAGTTTGTTAGAAACGGACCGCATAGGAATATTCTGGGTAGAAAGCCACACTCTTTGACCGACGACGTAACGGGGAGGCTTCGACCGGTGGCGATCGGCCTTAGCCTTGGTGCGCGACCTAGCCTGGAGCAGAGCTCTGCGAGCTCTGGTCCAGGTGCGGTGACACCTCTGGACTAATGCGTGTGCGGAGGGGACCGAAACCTCGGATTCCGTACTGACAAAATTAGGTGGTTGGTACCCTAAACTACACTTAAATGGAGACATGCCCGTAGATGACACTGGCAAAGAATTGTGTGCGTACTCCACAACTGAGAGTTGCTGACACCAGGACGAAGGATTATTGGAAACCAAACATCGCAAAACCCTCTCGACATCCTGATTGGCTCGTTCGGTTTGACCATTGCTCTGGGGATGGAACCCGGAAGAAAGACTAACAGTCGCTCCTAACAATTTACAAAATTCTCGCCAAAATTTGGACACAAATTGGGGACCCCTGTCAGAAACCACGTCTGTCGGGAGGCCATGTATGCGGAAGACGTGGTCAATGACAGCTACCGCTGTTTCCTTGGCTGAAGGTAATTTGGGCAAGGGAATAAAATGAGTCGCCTTCGAGAACCGGTCCACTACGGTTAAAATCACCGTATTGCCTTTAGAGGGCGGGAGGGCGGTGATAAAATCTAGCGAAATGTGGGACCAGGGTCTTGAAGGGACAGACAGCGGTAAGAGTAACCCATCTGGAGGTCGATTGGAAGTCTTACCAATAGCGCAAACTGAACAAGCCAAGACGAAATCGTGGACGTCACGAGCCATACCAGGCCACCAAAATCGTTGCTTGACCAGAAATCTAGTTCTACTAACCCCTGGGTGACAAGCAACACTGGAACAATGACCCCACTGGAGAACGTCTGACCGTAACCTCTCCGGCACAAACAATCGGTTCGGTGGGCAACGAGCCGGGGGCGTTACCCCTTCTAAGGCGGTCAACACCTTCGATTCGACCTCCCACCTGAGCGCGGAGATAATGATGGTCCCCGGTAAAATGGGCTCGGGAGTAGCAGTACGATCGGAACGCTCAAAAAGACGGGATAAAGCATCGGGTTTGATGTTTTTGGAACCCGGCCGGTAAGAAAGTGTAAAATCGAAACGACCGAAAAACAATGCCCACCGAGCCTGCCTGGAGTTAAGTCTTTTGGCGGTTCTAATGTATTCGAGATTCTTATGGTCCGTCCATACAATGAAAGGTACACCCGACCCCTCAAGCCAGTGACGCCATTCTTCCAGTGCAAGTTTGACTGCCAACAACTCTCGATTGCCAATGTCATAATTAACTTCTGCAGGAGATAAACGGTGAGAATAATACGCGCACGGATGCACCTTTCCGTCTGAGGATGCGCGTTGGGATAACACTGCTCCTACCCCCACCTCTGACGCGTCGACCTCCACTATGAATTGACGTGAGCGATCAGGGGTGACGAGAATGGGAGCTGAAACAAAGCAGCTTTTCAGTTTGGCAAACGCAGCCTCAGCTGCGTCTGACCACCTGAACGTCAAACTAGGGGAGGTCAAGGCGGTCAGAGGAGCGGCTAGTTGGCTGAAATTGCGAATGAAACGCCGGTAAAAATTGGCGAACCCCAGAAATCTCTGCAGGGCCTTGCGAGACTCTGGGGATGGCCAATTTACCACAGCCTTAACCTTCTCAGGATCCATGCGAACACCCTCAGTCGAAATGATGTGTCCTAGAAAAGAAACAGACTGTGCATGAAAAACGCATTTCTCCGCCTTGACAAACAATCCATTCTCTAGCAACCGCAGAAGCACTCGTCGTACGTGTTGCACGTGTTCCTGGAGAGACGAAGAAAAAATCAATATGTCATCCAGGTAAACATATATGAACAGATCGACCATGTCTCGCAACACGTCATTAACGAGTGCTTGAAAGACTGCCGGCGAGTTGGTTAGCCCGAACGGCATAACGCAGTACTCAAAATGGCCTCTAGGGGTGTTAAAGGCAGTCTTCCACTCATCCCCCTCCCTGATGCGGACCAAATGATAAGCATTACGTAAGTCCAATTTAGTGAAAACGGACGCTCCCTGCAACCTCTCAAAAGCTGAAGACATAAGCGGCAAAGGATAGGTATTCTTTACCGTTATGTTGTTCAGCCCTCGGTAGTCAATGCAAGGTCGCAAGGATCCGTCCTTCTTTCCCACAAAAAAGAACCCCGCCCCCGCTGGAGAAGAGGAAGGGCGGATAAACCCCGTTGCTAGAGAACTGGATATATATTTCTCCATGGCCGCCGTCTCTGGAACAGACAAAGAATATAACTTGCCCTTAGGCGGAGAAGTACCTGGCAATAACTCTATCGCACAGTCATAGGGACGATGAGGAGGAAGAGAATCAGCACGAGACTTACTGAACACCTCCTTCAGGTCGTGGTACTCCGCGGGCACGCTAGCCAAATCCACTGCTTCCCCCTGAAACACAGACTCAGAAACATTAACACCAGCAGACAAAAGACAAGACAAATGACATTCCTCGCTCCAGCTAACCACAGATCCAAGGCGCCAATTGATGCTGGGGTTGTGTTTCTGAAGCCAGGTGTGACCGAGAACGATGGGGGATTGAGGTGAGTCCGTAATGTAAAATGATATCTCCTCAGTATGATTGCCAGATGTGGTGAGGGAAACAGGTAAGGTGGTCTGAGTGATGACTGGTAGTCTGTGTCCATTGAGAGCAAAGGGTGCAATGGGGTGTTTGAGGGAGGTGAGAGGAATGTTAAGCTTGCTAGCGAACTGGAAGTCCATGAAATTACCCTCTGCCCCAGAATCCAACAAGGCGTGATGCTCGAGTGCGTGGGTGGACCACCGTAGACTCACCGGAAGGAGTGTCGATGTAGATGAGGTCTTTCTGGCAGAGATCCCACCCGATAGTAGCCTCCGTCTTACTATCGGGCTTGGTCCTTTTACCGGACAACGCTGGATGTGATGTTCTTGACTGCCGCAGTATAAACATAGTCCCAGGGATCTCCGCCTGATCCTCTCCTCCCGGGAGAGCCGAGCTCGCCCCACCTGCATGGGTTCAAGATCTCCCGGTGGGCTGACCGCAACATCTGAGCGCTGATACTGAGCCTCCGGTCTGTTCGCGAGAACTGCTCTCCCCCTCCGTCTGGTGGCTTGATCGAGTCGATTCTCCACTCTGATGGTTAGGTCAATCAGACTGTTGAGAGAAGTGGGGAGCTCGACGGCGCGGATCTCCTGTTGGATGCGGTCAGCCAACCCATGCAGGAAGTGATCCCACTGCGCCTCCTCGTTCCACTTACACTCCGCCGCCAGGGTGCGGAACTCAATCGAATAATCGGAAACGGACCTTTCCCCCTGACGTAGGTCCGTGAGAAGCCAAGCCGCTTCCCTCCCGGCGGCGGAGCGGTCGAAGACCCGTCTCATCTCTTCCGAAAGTGCGTGGAACGAGGCACAGCAGCTGTCTTGGTTCTCCCACACCGCCGTCCCCCAGAGGGCAGCCCTTCCCGTAAGTAGAGATAAGACGAATGCCACCTTCATTTCCTCGGTGTAGAACGTGCGGGGCTGCAGGGCGAAGTGCAGAGAACAATGAGACAGAAATGATCGACAGAACTCTGGCTCACCCGCATATTTCTCCGGGATGGGGAGGCGTGGTTCGGGCTGGGAAATCCCCCCGGAGACGATCGGCGGTGTGGGTGGTGTGGGAGGCGCAGCGGGTGACGATTGTTGTTGTTGTTGCGTCTGGAGAACGAGCTCGGACACCTTCGTCACCATTGCTTGGAAGGCTCGACCCATCTCATCTATCGCCTTGTCTTGGCGATCCATACGACCCACAGCTCGTTGCAGAAATTCTTCGAGATGAGATGGGGAGCGATCGCCTGCTGCTTCCATGATGGTCAGATCCTACTGTAACGACAGATAAAAGAGGAGGAAGCAATTGCAGGCAATCAGATGTTGTTTATTGATAAAGAGTGTCCAGAGTGTTGGCAATGGCAAGGAAGGTCTACGGTGGCGTGAGTCAGCGGTGCAGGTGAAGGTGGTCAATGGTTGGAACCAGGAACAGACCGGAACACTGACACGCGGACGACAACACGAATCCAAACCAGCACACAAACACGGAGGACGGTAATCCAGCTAGTGCATGGAGACATAAGAGAGGATCTGACAACAGAGAGAGAGCGAGGTGAGTATAAGTAGCAGAGGTATGATGACGATCAGCTGGAGCGAGACAATCAACACCCAGGTGAAGACAATCAACTAAACGAGCACATGGAGACAACGTAAGTACAAAAACAATAACAAAACATGACACGGAGGAAACACTGGATTTCCTACCGTGACACTGTGTGTCGGTCTGCTTCACGCTGAATCACACATGCACAGTATCATCAGCTCCTCGGTTCTCTAATCGGACGCATCTGACAGAAACGGTTCTTGACTCGTGGACGAGTCAGTCTATTGTTTGTTATCTGGCTCGGCTCGGTGTTCATCTTCAGTTTTCTCTTCACAGCAGTTCAGTCAGTGTACTGTTTGAGTAAATGAATTACTCCGGGATATTGGTTTGTTTTAACTCAGAGGGAGTGTCAGCCACATTAAAAAAGTTAACAGCTTAAGTCATTTGTGGATTAATGCTTATTGGAGACGTGAACCGTTTAAAACAATTCAGTTCAATTTGGTGAACTGGTTAAAAAAGATCCGCTTACATCGAATGATTAGTTCGCGAACCGGATATCACAAACTGCTTTGTTTTGAACTCTCTCTCACAACAGACATGGAAGAGATGACAATGATGAATAAAGTAATAATTTTTGCTATTTTTGGACCAAAATGTATTTTCGATGCTTCAAAAAATTCTAACTGACCCTCTGATGTCACATGGACTACTTTGATGATGTTTGTCTTACCTTTCTGGACATGGACAGTATACCGTACACACAGCTTCAATGGAGGGACCGAGAGCTCTCGGACTAAATCTAAAATATCTTAAACTGTGTTCTGAAGATAAATGGAGGTCTTACTGGTTTGGAACTACATGAGGGTGAGTTGTTAATAACATAATTATGATTTTTGGGTGAACTATCCCTTTAAGCGTTTAGTTGTATGGGAGGACAAAGTTTGGGCATTATGTTCATAGCCATCTGCTTACCTTGTAGTACTTTAAATAATAACTATATGTCATATTTGGTCTTTTAATTGAACTTAATGTACCTTAATACAATATGCCATATTAAGTGTTTGTTTTTTCTACAGGAGGAAAACGCTTAATGAAAGACTTTGTGCATTGCGTTCATATTCTGCTGTTCAGTGGCCACGGTCCGGGCTTGTCTTTTTCTTGCAGGACCCTGTACATTATAGAAGTAGGCCTACTAATTTAGTTTTAATCATTTAATCACCACCACAGCGTCTTGTCTCCATTGGCAACATGCACGATTTGTGTCGATTGCAAGTGTAAGTGACATTGTAATTTAGCTTCTTTTTTCTTGTCTTCGCCACCTGTTGTTAAATGTTTAGAGATTCAAACAAAAAGTAATAAAAAAATTAAACAAAATAAAAAATAAAGACTGCAAGTGATGTCACTAGCGAAAGTGCAAGTGTCTGGGAGTGCAAGTCTAAGAGTGCAAGTGCAAGTCGGCCGCCAGACCCTTCTCGAATGGTGACCAAAAGCAGTTCATGTTCCAAATGGTTGCTGCTAGAAAACAAATTAAACAGCCTAAGAAGACAGGGCTCATTACCCCAAAGAGTGTTTGTTTGTTTAGTTAGATTGCCATTTGTTTTATTTAAAGGGGAAATGCTCGTTTTCACTCAATATCCTGTTAATCTTGAGTACCTATACAGTAGTACTGCATCCTTCATAACTCCTAAAAGTCTTTAGTTTTATTATATTCATAAGAGAAAGATAGTCTGTACCGATTTTTCCCGGAAAAACACGACCGACTGGAGGCGTGACGTGTGGGCGGAGCTAAAGAATCACGAGCGCCAGTAAGCTTTGTTGAGCGCGTCTGGAAGCTGTGACACCGTGAGGACAAAACCAACCAAAACAAACCATGGCTAACAGTCAGATTCAGCGTATATTTATGAACCAGAATCAGATCCCGAGGCTGAAACTGAACGAGAGCAGCAGCAGCAACAACTCGCTCCGAGCGTGGCTCGAACCCGGGTCTCCGATGGGAGGCGGAAGCACTAACAAGGAGGCAGAGATATTTTAAGCAGTTTTACTCACCGCCTGCGGTTCCAACACACGATCGTGACCCTTTTCATTGGGATTGCATCATCCTTAAGAAATAAACGATATGCAAATCCGTCGTCAAACTGGGCCATGTTTGTAAAACAAGCATCTTAGAAATGCAGGGAACAAACACTTGCACAACTCCGTTGATGCTCTGTAAAAATAAACTCCATCCACTGGTCCCTTAATGCTGTTTTTTTTTTTTTTAATGCTGCCCTGGCAACCAAAAATACACTTCTTTTGTGACATTTTGCGACGCTCTCACTCTGATCAGTGAATGCCTGTTGTGCTCTCAGTGCTCTGCTATACGGGAGCGCGCGCTCTTCCAGCAGACGTGACCTAGGACCCATATAAGGAAATTCCGCTCCATCTAACGTCACACAGAGCCATACTCGAAAAAATCTTTCCGAAACTTGTGACAAACCGGAAGGAGTATTTTTGGAACAGAAATACTCCTTCAAACGTACAACTTAATTTTTGAAACTTTGTCCATGTTTAGCATGGGAATCCAACTCTTTAACAGTGTAAAAAACTCAGTATGCATGAAATAGCATTTCACCCCCCCTTTAAGAGTAATTGAATTTGTATTGTGTGAAGTTAAGTTATAGTTTTATTAAAAAGGTGCCATATGAAATATTTCATTATTAGATGTATCTTATATTCGAATTTGTCAACATTCTTCTCACCACTGATTGGGCTTTAGACTAAATTATGTCAGTGTTCTATTTTCATTCATTTTGGACATCTCATACATTGAGTGACAGAACACTCCAATTTGTCATGCTATATTTACATATTTGGTATTGCTGGATTCAGCACAACCCCACCTTTCCAACAAGCCATCATATGTTTCTATAATAATCCCAGGCAAAGCCAGCACAAAGTAAATGAAAACATTCTGCATAGATATTAAATTGGTGCATGTCCGCTTATTTTAGGTATGTGTTTACATGTCTCTATTTATTCCATTAAAGATATTTACATCCAGTCTTTTCTAGTAGTTGAATGAACTTCCTAACTACAAACATGTCAAGTTTCAAAGCTCTCAGAGCTTGTGTGATTGATCTGCATTAGTTTATATGCCTTAACTCCCATACGGACAGGCTATATTTTAGTCCTTTATTGGTTTTGGGGTGTATAACAATATCAGTTAATTTAACAATCTTAGCAGTAAAATATTTTTAGCCAAGAATCCATTTCATATATGGGAGACCTTAGAGATGAGGAAAAATATTGTTGGGTTTAGTTTTACCTCCGGTAGGGGTATCTCAAAAATTCAGGTGCATTGTCACTAGCCTATTAGTACTTCTACTTAAGTGTGGTGCTTAAAGAGCACTTCAACTTCTACTCAAGTCACTTTTTTGATAGAGCACTTTGTACTTTTGCTCAAGTCTGGGTCTCTAGTACTTTATACATCTCTGATTATATATTTTGATTTAAATGAATGTTTATTTATAATTTACAGTTACTCAAAATAACTAGCTATATGCTTACTGAGGATATTTAAGTTTGCAAACTTAAAAAAATAGCGGCAATCAGTTGCCTAAATTTTTTTGAGTTAGTAGAACTTATCTGGGTTTACAGTGTATATATTGCATGTAATGGCTTAAAAAGCAATAACACTGTTATTTTGGTCAATCATTTTAGTGAACTTTCTACAGTTTTTCCTTGAGTTTTATTTATACTTGTATATTGAATAGTATGATGAAGAAGAATATCGCCGGAAGAGAGAGATTACTGTCAGATGCTCCGGCTGTCCAAAGCCCGTCACCAACTTCCATCAAGCTCAGTTTCCTCGTAAGTAATGTTAATTTTCAAACAGTCCACTAGTGTCATATTCATAGGCTTGGGAAGTGAGGGTGCACCCGCTTTTTTTTCTGTGGGCAACTGTTTAACTGTTGGGAATAACAAAAAAAAGAAAAGAAAATCGGAGTGTCTATTTACACTGTGCAAATAGGTTGCCTCGTTGGCAGAAACACTAGCCTTACCTACCAGCATTGGGCTATTAAACATTACAAAAGACGGTCATCAGTCATCAGATTTTAAGGCATGTGTCATATTCATTTTGATGCGATCAACCTAGGTTCGAATCTGCCCTGTGGCAAACTTTTTTCTCCCTTTTTAAAATTAAAATCACATCAGAAAAGCAATTCTTTTTATTAAAACAAAGGAAATAATCAAAAAGTTGAAAATACAGTATCAGGTAGGGTTAGGGTAGGTATAGGGATTTTGTCCCGTTTAATAATTTGAATTAAACCAATATATTTATTTAAAAATAAATCAAACATTTTTTAATGCATGTTTTATAATGTATTATAATTAGCAGTTATTATATAGGTCCTTGTCAAAAAATTTGCATATCATGAAAAGGTTCTCTAAACGAGCTATTAACCTAATCATCTGAATCAACTAATTAACTCTAAACACCTGCAAAAGATTCCTGAGGCTTTTAAAAACTCCCAGCCTGGTTCATTACTCAAAACCGCAATCATGGGTAAGACTGCCGACCTGACTGCTGTCCAGAAGGCCATCATTGACACCCTCAAGCGAGAGGGTAAGACACAGAAAGAAATTTCTGAACGAATAGGCTGTTCCCAGAGTGCTGTATCAAGGCACCTCAGTGGGAAGTCTGTGGGAAGGAAAAAGTGTGGCAAAAAACGCTGCACAACGAGAAGAGGTGACCAGACCCTGAGGAAGATTGTGGAGAAGGTCCGATTCCAGACCTTGGGGGACCTGCGGAAGCAGTGGACTGAGTCTGGAGTAGAAACATCCAGAGACACCGTGCACAGGCGTGTGCAGGAAATGGGCTACAGAGAAGCAGCAATGGACTGTTGCTCAGTGGTCCAAAGTACTTTTTTCGGATGAAAGCAAATTTTGCATGTCATTCGGAAATCAAGGTGCCAGAGTCTGGAGGAAGACTGGGGAGAAGGAAATGCCAAAATGCCTGAAGTCCAGTGTCAAGTACCCACAGTCAGTGATGGTCTGGGGTGCCATGTCCGCTGCTGGTGTTGGTCCACTGTGTTTTATCAAGGGCAGGGTCAATGCAGCTAGTTATCAGGAGATTTTGGAGCACTTCATGCTTCCATTTGCTGAAAAGCTTTATGGAGATGAAGATTTTGTTTTTCAGCACGACCTGGCACCTGCTCACAGTGCCAAAACCACTGGTAAATGGTTTACTGTCCATGGAATTACTGTGCTCAATTGGCCTGCCAACTCTCCTGACCTGAACCCCATAGAGAATCTGTGGGATATTGTGAAGAGAAAGTTGAGAGACGCAAGACCCAACACTCTGGATGAGCTTAAAGGGGGTCGCACACCGGACGAGAAGCGCAGCGCCGCGTCGCGTCGCGCCACGTCTTTAAAATTCGAACACATTATTCTCTATGTGAGTACACACACCGGCGGCGCCATTCGGCGTCTGTCCGCGGCGCCCAGCTACGACTCAGAACGCTGTTCAAATTTCTGCCGCGCCACAGAGCGCCATCCGCATAGTTTTATATTAAAAAACCCAGATGTTATAAACTGAAACTGAAATTAAAATACAGTACACTTGTTTCATTCAAATAAAACATTACAAAAAGTGTTTGGTTACGTTTTCAGCTGCACAGTTGCCTAGACAACAGATACAACAAAACAATAACAGACTTATTATAATAACACAGATTCTTTTCATTAATTAACGTTCAAAACTCAGCTTTTATCAATTAAAATCATATATTTAAAATAATAATAATAGATGAAGTTAAAACTCTCCCATCTTGCTGCGAAATTGAGCTCACGCATATAGAATGTGCGCGTCCAGTGTGCGATACCTTGAGTTGTCCTACATGTGGCGCGACGCGACGTGGCGCTTCTCGTCTGGTGTGCGACCGCCTTAAGGCCGCTATCGAAGAGAAAGTTGAGACCTGTGACCTGTGGCCTGTGGCTCTAACGTCTGTCGTCATGAAGTCATTTGAAAAACTGGTTCTGGCTTATCTGAAGGACATCACTGGACCCTTACTGGACCCCCTCCAGTTTGCCTGGAGCTGAACACGCTCAAAACAGTGGAGATGATCGTGGACTTTAGGAGAAACCCACCTGCACTTTCCCCACTCACCATCATGAACAGCACTGTGACTGCAGTGGAGTCATTCAGATTCCTGGGCACCACCATCTCTCAGGACCTGAAGTGGGACAATCACATTGACTCCATTGTTAAAAAGGCCCAGCAAAGGTTGTATTTCCTTCGCCAGCTGAGGAAGTTTAACCTGCCACAGGAGCTGCAAAAACAGTTCTACTCGGCCGTCATTGAGTCTGTCCTCTGTACTTCAATAACTGTCTGGTTTGGTTCAGCAACAAAATCAGACATCAGAAGACTACAGATAACTGTTCGGACTGCTGAAAGGATTATTGGTGCTCCCCTGCCCACCCTTCAAGAACTGTATACATCCAGAGTGAGGAAAAGGGCTCAGAAAATCACTCTGGATCCCTCACATCCAAGTCACCCCATCCTTGCGCCTCAGAGCCGCAAACACCAGAACAGCAAGGCACAAGAACAGTTTCTTCCCCCAGGCAATCTACCTCATGAACAGTTAAATGTTCTCTACTTATGCTTATAAACGTGCAATATCCTTATATTTATTTGTTAACCCTCCATCCTAGAACATTCCCGCATCTCACTCAATCCTATTCCATTATCATTTATAGCACAATTGTTTATCCACTTATTTATTTGTCAATTTGTAAATCTTTTTTTTTTTCAGTGTGTTGTTGTCTCTGTGTACTGGAAGCTTATGTCACTAAAACAAATTCCTTGTATGCGTAAGCATACTTGGCAATAAAGCTCTTTCTGATTCTGATTCTGATTCTGAAGCATCCTGGGCCTCCATAACACCTCAGCAGTGCCACAGGCTGATTGTCTCCATGCCACGCCGCATTGAAGCAGTCATTTCTGCAAAAGGATTCCCGACCAAGTATTGAGTGGATAACTGAACATAATTATTTGAAGGTTGACTTTTTTTGTATTAAAAACACTTTTCTTTTATTGGTCGGATGAAATATGCGAACTTTTTGAGATAGGAATTTTGGGTTTTCATGAGCTGTATGCCAAAATCATCAGTATTAAAACAACAAAAGACCTGAAATATTTCAGTTGGTGTGCAATGAATCTAAAATATATGAAAGTTTAATTTTTATCATTACATTATGGAAAATAATGAACTTTTATCACAATATGCTATTTTTTTAGAAGGACCTGTACATAGTATAAATAGGATCTAGCTATTTGCATTTGTTTGAATAGCATATAAAAAAAAAAAAAAAAAATACAGCTATTTTCACTTAATGTAAAGGGCTCTATCGCCCGAACCACCCGCACACGTACAGCACCCTCAACCTAAAACATCTTCCCGCGCTGCAGGTCAAATTTCATATTTTTATCCTTTGGTAATGAGAAAAGATAGGAAGGAACTTAGTCAGGGAAAAGATGGTTACACTAGTCTTTTATATACACCATACACCACACTTCAATACATTTTATTTCTGATGCACCATATAAATGTTTGAACTTGAACGATAACAAATGTTTTCTTTCCCATTACTTGTGGTCATTTATTCTCTCAACTAAATGACTTTGTAATTTTGTTATTTCATGTGCCAAAGTTGATGTTAAAAATATCTATGAGAAATAATCTGGTCCTGTAGAACAGTGAATGCATATTAGAATATTGAATTGATGTTTCTGTGTTTGTTTAAGAATATGTGATGGATGTGCTGCTGCAACAGAACTTTAAGGAGCCCACTGCTATCCAGGCTCAAGGTTTTCCTTTAGCTCTCAGCGGCAGGGACATGGTGGGCATCGCTCAGACTGGCTCTGGAAAAACACTGGCTGTAAGAGACCCATATCTACAACCTACAGCCATAGAAAATGCACATACTCAACACAAGTATATATCCCAATCCTGATGTCTCATGTTAATTCATTTGATATCTTCAACAGTATCTGCTGCCTGCCATAGTGCATATTAACCTTCAGCCCTACTTGGAGAGAGGGGATGAGCCCATTGTAAGTTGCCATACAACTATTACAGCAATAATTAGACACTAATTAAGAAACAGAACAATGTACAATATTTTTATGATTTACTGTCAGACCACAATGTATCCATAGTGCTTTGCTAGCTGCATATTCTTCAATTACGCTATTTGTTTTCCTGCTCTCTGTTCGGTTTAGTGTCTTGTGTTGGCACCAACGCATGAATTAGCCCAGCAGGTGCAGCAAGTGGCTTATGACTATGGCAAATCATCTCGGATCAAAAGTACCTGTGTGTATGGAGGAGCCCCTAAGGGTCCACAGATAAGGACCCATATTCATAAAGATTCTAAGAATCCTCTCAGAAAACTCTTAATTTAGCTTAAAAACTTTTACGTAGGAGTCTTAGCTTAAAAGCGATTCGGGACCGATCTGAGAGCAACTCTGAGTAAGGAAAAGACAAAAACTTTCATCTTAGTGAAGAGGCAGGGTTGACCCCGTTGCTATGTATGACACAATCTTTTGAAGAATGTGATTGGTTGGTTGTCCAAGAAGGAAAAAAAGAGTGATTTTAAGTATAGGCTCTATTCTAATTCTCACTTTGAATTTACATGCGTAATTTATCCTATTTGACCGTTCTCTCACATATACACACACACACACACACATTATATGTGTGTATATAAATCCTTTTTTTATTTACCATGCTTGTAATTTCCTATAAGGTATTTGATTGGCTTAGAATGATAAAAATTGTTCCACTCTTTCTAATTACAGTGATTGCTGTCCTATTTAAGTGGCGGTTTGAATGTTGGTTTTAATGTATCAAACATGGAATCAAAACCAAGAAGGGTGAGAAAGCCAAACTGGACAGAGGAACAGTGTTTTCTGTTAGCCCAGTTCCCTATCTGTCGGTCACTACGAGTTATGTCGACCGACAAATGGGGTCTCACTTGGGAGGCCAATCATCTCTGATTTTAAGAGAAAACGCCAATGAAATTGGCAAGTGGATTAACACACCTGAGCCACTCCCCGTGCCAACGGGTATAAATAGGGCGACAGGTGTATCCACTCATTAGATTTTTGCTTCGGAGCCGAGTAGTGGATGAAGACATCGCTACAAAGCCATCATCTTTGTTTTGTTTTAAAACTGTTCCTGGTCGGTGTGACAGCGCATTACAGCGGTGTCCCTGCGAGTTGGCGATTCCCCTGGGCGCTTCGGCTAAAAGAGACAGTTCTAAAAGAGCAAATCACGGACGATTCGCGTCTTTTTCAAGATGGCGTTTCGTCCGTGTCCTTCTGGATGCGGTCGTTTCCTGTCTTCGGTTGACGGTCACGAGCGTTGTCTGCAGTGTCTGGGCGTCCAACACGCTGAGGCTGCGCTCGTGGATGATTCATGCGTCTACTGTGGGCGTATGAACATGGCAGCGCTGCGATCGCGTCTCTCACTCCTCAAGGGGAGTGCAGCAGACCCCTCTGTCGCCACCCGTCCCGGTCTCTCTGGCTCGAGCAGAGGGCCGCCGGCTGGCGCTCTGGGAAATCTGAGGATCACAGTGAGAGCTTCTCCGCCGGGCCACGCCCCACGGACCTCTCACTCCTCACGCAGCGACTGTCCCGTGCAGCTGCCGATTGATTCTGCTGGGCCGTTTCACAGCGGTCCCAGCGTGTCTTTCGGTGCGCCGCCCGAAGACCAGATGTCGATTGCTGCATCGGGGGATGGGTTATCGACCTCTGAGGATGAAGGTTCGGCTGGGCTGCCCCCCTCGGGTGTTGTCGCTGCTACCGAATCGGACTTGGAGTTGTCGGCCATGCTTGCCCGGGCAGCCGTGAGTATCGGACTGGAGGTGACTACACCGCCCAGTCCCGAGCCCTCACGGCTGGATGATTGGTTTCTCGGCGCGGGACGCGGGTCACAACCTCGTTCTGCTCCGATGCCTTTCTTCCCGGAGGTGCATGAAGAGGTGACGAAGTCGTGGACGGCCCCTTTCACGGCCATTACCGCTCTTCTCCCTCTTCCATCCTCACCACCCTCGATGGCGGGGCAGCCAGGGGGTACGTGGAGGTTCCCCAGGTGGAGAGGGCGGTTGCGGTGCACTTGTGCCCACAAAATGCCGCCACTTGGAGGAATCGTCCGCGTCTCCCGTCCAAGGCCTGTAAGCTGACGGCCGCACTCGCTGCCAAGGCTTACAATGCTGCGGGCCAAGCTGCCTCTGCCCTGCATGCCATGGCTATCCTGCCGACCCGGGGTTGATGCAGGAGCTGCGCACGGCGACTGACTTCGCCTTACGGGCAACGAAGGTCACGGCGCGGTCCCTCGGGAAGGCGATGTCCACGCTGGTGGTCCAGGAGCGGCATCTCTGGCTGAACCTGGCTGAGATGAGGGACATGGACAAAGCGCGCTTTCTCGACGCCCCCATCTCCCAGGCAGGCCTGTTCGGCGACACTGTCGAGGACTTTGCCCAGCATTTCTCGGTGGTACAGAAGCAGACTGAGGCCATCCAGCACATCCTGCCCCGACGTGTCTCTCCGGCTGCCACCGTTCCGTCGCGGGTAGCGCCTCAGCCTGCTCGTCGCCGTGGGCGCCCCCCTGCGTCCTCTACGCCAGCTCCGCCCCGTGCTGAGAGTTCTTCGAGGCCAGCGCGTCGAGCCCCGCGCAGGAGAGCGGCGCCCCCCGTGTCACTCCCGGCTGCGAAGTCCTCGAAGAAGTCGACCAAGCGGCCCTGACACGGGCAACTCGGAGATGCGGAGAACTGCTCTTCAGGAGATGGCGAAGACAGCGCCACTCCTTCCCCCGGAGGAGGGCCGGGCGGAGAATCTTCAGTTTCTGTTTTGTTCTGTTCCGCCACTGGCCGTTCCTGCGCTTTGCTTTCGAGGGTCAGGCATGGCAGTACAAGGTCCTCCCCTTCGGGCTCTCCCTGTCCCCCCGTGTCTTCACGAAGGTCGCGGAGGGCGCCCTTGCCCCACTTTGGGAAGTGGGCATCAGGATCCTCAACTATCTCGACGACTGGCTCATTATGGCCCGGTCCCGAGAAGAGTTGTGCGATCACAGGGACTTCGTGCTTCGGCACCTCAGTCAGTTGGGGCTTCAGGTCAACCGGGAGAAGAGCAAGCTCTCCCCTGTGCAGAGAATCTCTTATCTCGGTATGGAGTTAGACTCGGTGAGTATGACGGCACGTCTCACCAGCGAGCGTGCCCACTCAGTGCTGAACTGCCTGAGTTCCTTCAGAGGCAGGACAGTGGTACCGCTGAAACACTTTCAGAGGCTCCTGGGGCATATGGCATCCGCAGCCGCAGTCACGCCGCTCGGGTTGCTTCATATGAGACCACTTCAGCACTGGTTACACTCCCGAGTCCCGAGATGGGCATGGCGCCGCGGTACACATCGTGTCACCATCACACTGATGTGTCGCCGCCTATTCAGTCCTTGGTCGGACCTTGCTTTTCTACGGGCCGGCGTGCCCTTAGAACAAGTGTCCCGGCACGTTGTTGTCACAACAGATGCCTCCAACTCGGGCTGGGGCACGACATGCAACGGGCAGGCAGCTTCAGGGTCCTGGACAGGACCTCGACTGCTTTGGCACATCAACTGCCTGGAGTTGCTGGCAGTGCATCTAGCTTTGCGATGGTTTCGTCCGCTAGTGCTGGACAAGCACGTGTTGGTCCGCACGGACAACACTGCGGCTGTTTCGTACATCAACCGACAAGGCGGTTTACGATCACGTCGCATGTCTCAACTCGCCCGTCATCTCCTCCTCTGGAGTCAGACGTGGCTCAAGTCGCTGCGCGCTGTCTACATCCCGGGGGAGCTCAATCGTGCAGCCGACGCGCTCTCTCGACAGCTCACTTTCCCCGGGGAATGGCGACTCCATCCCCAGACGGTCCAGCTGATCTGGAGTCGATTCGGGGAAGCCCAGGTAGACCTGTTTGCTTCCCACGAGTCCTCCCACTGCCAGCTGTACTATTCCCTGTCCCAGGCGCCCCTGGGCACAGATGCACTGGCACACAGCTGGCCTCGGGCTTTACGCAAGTATGCGTTTCCCCCAGTGAGCCTGCTCGCACAGACACTGTGCAAGGTCAGGGAGGACGAGGAACAGGTCCTGTTGGTTGCGCCTTACTGGCCCACCCGGACCTGGTTTTCGGACCTCATGCTCCTCGTGACAGCCCCTCCCTGGCGCTTCCCCCTGAGGAGAGACCTTCTCTCTCAGGGGCTTGGCACCATTTGGCACCCGCGTCCAGATCTCTGGAACCTCCATGTGTGGCTTCTAGACGGGACGCGGCAGACCTAAGTGATCTGCCCCCAGCGGTGGTAGACACTATCACTCAGGCTAGAGCCCCTTCTACGAGGCAGGCCTATGCTCTGAAGTGGAGTCTGTTCACGAATTGGTGTTCTTCTCACCGAGAAGACCCCCGGAGATGCCCGGTCAGAGTCGTGCTTTCTTTCCTGCAAGGTAGGCTGGAGCGTGGGCTGTCACCCTCCACCCTGAAGGTGTATGTGGCTGCCATTGCAGCACATCACGATGCAGTGGACGGCCGGTCCCTGGGGAGGCATGACCTGATCGTTAGGTTCCTGAGGGGTGCCAGAAGGTTACATCCTCCTAGGACACCCTTGATTCCCTCCTGGGACCTCTCCATTGTCCTGGCGGGACTTCAGAGGGGTCCCTTTGAGCCGCTGGATTCGGTCGAGCTGAAGTTCCTGTCTCTCAAGACAGCGCTCCTGATCGCGCTCACTTCCATCAAGAGGGTCGGGGACCTCCAAGCATTTTCGGTAAGTGAAGAGTGCCTTGTGTTCGGGCCGGCCTACTCTCACGTTGTCCTGAGACCCCGGCCTGGATACGTGCCCAAGGTTCCCACCACTCCCTTCCGAGACCAGGTGGTGAACCTGCAAGCGCTGCCCCTGGAGGAGGCAGATCCAGCCTTGTCGTTGCTGTGTCCCGTAAGAGCGCTTCGCATATACGTGGACCGCACCCAGAGCTTCAGAAGCTCTGAGCAGCTCCTGGTCTGCTTTGGAGGTCAGCAGAAGGGGAAGGCTGTCTCTAAGCAGAGGTTGGCCCACTGGATAGTGGACGCCATCGCCTTGGCTTACCATTCCCAAGGCGAGCCGTGCCCCCTGGGGGTGAGGGCCCACTCCACACGGAGTGTGGCCTCCTCCTATGCGTTGGCGCACGGCGCCTCTCTGGCAGACATTTGTCGAGCTGCGGGCTGGGCGACACCTAACACCTTTGCGAGGTTTTACAACCTCCGTGTAGAGCCAGTTTCCTCCCGTGTGTTGGGTAACAGGTAATTGGCGGGAAGGGCTGGCTGGGTGTCTCGCTTGCTGCGCCATTCCCCCTAACACGGTGATGTGAGCGCCTTCTTCTCCCAGTAGAGTTCCCCGGTTGGCGTACCCTGGTCGAGCATCCTCCAGCACCCTCGGCGTCAGACTTGGCGGAGCAGTCTGTCGCCAGGCCCAGTACTGGCGTTAGCATGCCCGGAGCCGGTCAGCCCCTGTACTGGGCTAGGTGTCCATATGGCTGGGTTCCCTACGGGTAATCCCATATGTGTATTTCTCCACGGTAAGGTTTCCCTCTTGGCAAACCCGTGTCTTCCCTTGACAGATCGCTCTGTCAGTCTCTTCTGGCAGCCGTTCCATCCCTACTCCAAGGTAGGACCTGCCTCAGAGACCCTTTCCATATGTAGTACTCCCCTCTGGGCCAGTCCATATCGGTATATCCACATGTCACCTCCCTACGGGTAGGATGTGGTCTCCGTAGCGACCTTTTCCTAAAGGCTCGCTTCCCCATTGTCTTGCCAGCTGAAAGAACAAATAGGGAAGATTTGAAGCAATCTTTCTCTGAAGGTTGAAATCCCTTCCATTTACTTTATGTGGGCGGAACAGCAGCATGGCCTTCTCCAGCAGCGATGTACTCACCCTTTGGCCCCTTCGGTACCAAGGTCAGTGAATTTGCGCTGGGGCTTTGGGAAGGTTACGACCTTAAGTGTAGCTTTTGTGGCACGCCAAGGCTTGTCAACAATTGCAGCGCCTCAGGGTTGTGACGAGGTTCAGGTTATGGCGTTTTCCATAGGACCCCATTTGTCGGTCAACATAACTCGTAGTGACCGACAGATAGGGAACGTCTCGGTTACGTACGTAACCCTCGTTCCCTGATGGAGGGAACGGAGACGTTATGTCCCCATGCCACAACCTTGAACCATTCGCTGTTGCCGGGACACGTTCTCGGCTCCTCAGCGTAAAACCTAATGAGTGGATGCACCTGTCGCCCTATTTATACCCGTTGGCACGGGGAGTGGCTCAGGTGTGTTAATCCACTTGCCAATTTCATTGGCGTTTTCTCTTAAAATCAGAGATGATTGGCCTCCCAAGTGAGACCCCATTTGTCGGTCGACATAACGTCTCCGTTCCCTCCATCAGGGAACGAGGGTTACGTACGTAACCGAGACGTTAGTGGATGAACGCAAGGCCATTCTTAAAGGAAAATTTTGGCCGGGTGTCACAGCAAGGGACAAGAAGCAGACATGGGAGCATATAGCACAAACTATTAACGGTTCATTCCTCCTGCTTATGCGCACTTATAAGCCTGCTATATTCATAAATGCAGTTTTTTGAGCCTGCAAGGTGTGAATGTCCAGTGGAAACTAAATGAACAGCGACACAATAAGATGTTCTGAAAATGCTGTAATTGTTTGTGTGATCACTTTGCTTACAGAAGGTTGTGACAGACCCAAATCATCACTATTGCATTGTTGCATTTTCCCAGTTGCCAAATATCGTAATGTAGTGATTACTTTAATTTATATATTAAATTATAAATTATTAAATAATCTATATCGTCTTATTAACTCACTGTCATCCATTGTCTGCAACACATTTCTTCTGCCTCTTCGTCTCTCTGCCATTTTCTCCTCTGCTAAAGAAATTCTTAAGCGTCTTAAAAGTCCTCGTCTGTGCTCCTAACAAGTTTGACCTTAAGACCTCTTTTAAGGGTTAAGATGCTTTCTGAATTACTTTTTTCTTTACTAGGATTTTTCTTTAATTTTAAGAGTAAACGCCCACATTTCTAAGAATTTTCTTAGAATTTTGTCACTCGGAGCTACTTTTTGCATTAAGATTCTTTATGAATACGGGCCCAGAGATTTAGAAAGAGGTATGGGAACTAACCCACATCTACAACTTGTCAAAAAAAATATTATACAGTAGACCTGTTGTTAATGCATACTGATATGATAATCTTTTATGGCTGCATGATAATGTATGAAATGTGGCCATGCACCACAAAACTAGCCTTAAGGGTATTTTTTAAAAAAAAAATGAAATTTATACATCATCTGAAAGCTGAATAAATAAGCTTTCCATTTATTGGGGCAATGTTTTGCTGAGATACAACTATTTGAAAATCTGGAATATGTGGGTGCAAAAAAGAAATCAATGCATTGAGAAAATTGCCTGTAAAGTTGTCCAAATGAAGTCCTTAGCAATGGATATTATTACTTATCAAAAAAAGTTTTGAAATATTTACGCTAGGAAATAGCCTAATGATTTTTGGCATAAAAGAAAAATCTATTATTTTGACCCATACACTTTATTGTTAGCTACTGCTACAAGTATACCCATGCTAATTATGACTGATTTTGTGGTCCAGGGTCACAAATGATAATGAAGGTCATTTAGCTAAAAGCCTTTGCCAGTTAAAATAGCACACCTGGTCAGTTTGATTCTCTGGTCAGTTCTCATTCTGCTCTCCCAATTTAATAAATGATATCCCATGAATAATTTACTGGAATGCACTTAATATAGACTTAAATATATTACTACAGTAATATTTAAAACATCTATAATGTTGCTGTAGAAATACTAATCTGAGGTTTTGGGTTAGTTTTGGTCTGTTTTTATTTTTTATTTTTTAATGATAGAGGGGTAAAGGGAATAGCATCACCTCATTGTCTCCTGTTTTAGGAAAATATATTTAGGAAATTCTAAGTCTGTTTTTAGATAAAAAAAAAAAAAAAAAAAAAAATTGAAACAAGTTCACTGGCAGTTGCTGATTGTCAACATTTCAAGGAAGTTACTTCTCTAATTCCAATTCAATACACTTTATTGTCCCTTTGCGAAAGTTATAAAAATGTGTCGTGTGATGTAGGAAAAAGGTGGATAGAGCTGTGGTTCTCAGCCCTCTTCACGAACAAGTGTAATAGTAACTATGATCATTTTCTGATTAATTGACTAGCAATACTTAAAGGGGTGGTGAAATGCTATTTCATGCATACTGAGTTTTTTACACTGTTAAAGAGTTGGATTCCCATGCTAAACATGGACAAAGTTTAAAAAATTAAGTTGTACGTTTGAAGGAGTATTTCTGTTCCAAAAATACTCCTTCCGGTTTGTCACAAGTTTCGGAAAGTTTTTTTCGAGTATGGCTCTGTGTGACGAGATGGAGCGGAATTTCCTTATATGGGTCTTAAGGGCACTTCTCCCGGAAGAGCGCGCGCTCCCGGGACCAGTGGATGGAGTTTATTTTTACAGAGCATCAACGGAGTTGCGCAAGTGTTTGTGTTTGTTCCCTGCATTTCGAAAATGCTTGTTTTACAAACAAGGCCCAATTTGACGACGGATTTGCGTATTGTTTATTTCTTAAGGATGTTGCAATCCCAACGAAAAAGGGTCATGATCGTGTGTTGGAACCGCAGGCGCTGAGTAAAACTGCTTAAAATATCTCTGCCTCCTTGTTAGTGCGTCCGCCTCCCATCGGAGACCCGGGTTCGAGCCCCGCTCGGAGCGAGTCGTTGCTGCTGCTGCTCTCGTTCAGTTTCAGCCTCGGGATCTGATTCTGGATCATAAATAAATGGCTGAATCTGACTGTTATCCATGGTTTGTTTTGGGTGATGGTTTTTTCCTCAAGGTAATATCAGCTAGCTTCCAAACGCTCTCTACGCAAAAGCCTACTGGCGCTCGTGATTCTTTAGCTCCGCCCACACGTCACGCCTCCAGTCGGTCGTGTTTTTCCGGGAAAAATCGGTACAGACTATCTTTCTCTTATGAATATAATAAAACTAAAGACTTTTTGGAGTTATGAAGGATGCAGTACTACTCTATAGGTATTCAAGATTAACAGGATATTGAGTGAAAACGAGCATTTCACCCCCCCCCCCTTTTAAAGGAACATTCCACTATTTTGGAAAATAGGCTAATTTTCCAACTAGCCTAGTTAAACAGTTGAGTTAACATTTTCGGACCCATTCAGCTGATCTGAGCAGGCGCAATGATATTATGCAGCGCCTCGAAAACAGTCCCCAGCTAACTTCCAACAGTAGCCTACATATTTTTTAGATGCTGCACAATATCATTGCACCTGCTGCATCTATAGTACGGTAGCAAAGTTCCTTGATTATTATGCCGGAATGATAGTATAGTTCTTAGCCATATCAGCCCAAAAAAAACAATGTAACTATAGACGAGTCGAGTATTAAATAGGAAAGATATTGAAACTCTTTTCTCTATCTCTGTATATATATATATATATATATATATATATATATATATATATATATTTATATATATACACACACACACACACACAAATATACACCATGCACACACACAGTTTGTCAACACACATTTTTCGTTTAGTATCTGCTATTCTTTTCCTTCAGCCTGACAAACAGACTCTCATGTGGAGTGCTACATGGCCTAAAGAGGTTTGTCAGCTGGCTGAAGATTTCCTCCATGACTATGTCCAAATCAATATAGGAGCTCTAGAATTGAGTGCAAACCACAACATCCTGCAGATAGTGGATGTCTGCATGGAGAATGAGAAAGACAACAAGTAAGTTGATTCACCAGTCATGTCTCTTAAAGTATTGGATATGAAGTTTTTTGAGCTTTTATTACTTCATTGTGATTTGTATTGGTTCACCTTGCTGTTTTCCTGTACAAATCAAGTTGAAAATATTTCCAAGAAATTATTTGTGCTTTAAGGCTGATTCAGCTGATGGAGGAAATCATGGCTGAAAAGGAGAGCAAAACCATCATCTTTGTTGAGACAAAGAAACGTTGTGAGAAGAGATTGGTGAGAAAGATCTTTATAATCGTTCTTATATATTTATATTAGGGGTGTGCACGGATAGTCGAACATTCGAATATTCGTTCTGCTCTTATTATTCAATAAATAAAAATGATATTCGAATTTCACAAAAAAAAAAAAAAAAAAGTGTTCACAATAAAACCTAATTTGGTCACTTTCTGTGATTCCCCAAGGCATATTTGAAGATGTATGCAAGCAAAAATATTTAATGAATGAATAAGGGGCCGTTTACATATCGCGCCTAAAAACGTGTGTTAAACGTTATGCGCGCCGCTTTCTCCTTCTCCAATGCGCTCGGGCATAAGCGCTCCTGAGGCGTCTGATATTGCTAAGCAACAATGACGCGCTCTCACCATGAATACGGGGAAATTTCACCAAAGGATAAAAGGATTTGCAGCAAACAAAAAATCGCTTTCAGTAGCTCTGCTAAATTTATTTCAAAATGGCAATACAGCTATGATCAGCTGTTCCTTCATCTTGTCTGAGCTTTCAACATTGTTACGGGAAAGGATGAAGCTGAATGTTTAGTTCTTGTCACATGAACCGCGGTGCACTAGCCGCATTCTGAAAAGTTGAGATGTTTTTAACTCAATGCGGTGCGGAAACGGCTGGCAAAAACGGGCGCATCGCACCGCGTGCGCATCGCAACCGCGTCGCTTCCATATGAGCGCGCATACCGCTACATTGGAAATAACAAACTTGAGCACGCAAAAGACGGCCCCTACCCAGCTTGCTATTCCAAGCTAACCTGTCATTAGTGGCACGCAAGACACATTTGCAAAATATTCTAGGATTATGTAGCTTAACATGCACTTTTTAATAAAAAAATATATATAATTTAGGGGTGTCATATTAATGCACAACAAAGCATAAAACATTTGTTGAGGTTCCAAAAAAGTTCAAAGGACATGGTGTCACACCAGAGGACATCGTACAAAAATGTAAAAAAATCAAATAACATTGCAGCTTCATAACAGGTCCGTGTAGGTCAAATAAATGTGTGTATGTATTTATATTACGTGTCCTGAAATATTATGGGCGTCCAGTACTCAAAATAGTTTTAGAACCACTGACTGGTAAAGTAAGGTGATCTGCTAGGATGGGTCTTCAGAAAATGGCACATCTGGTCACCTGGTATAGGCCATATCTGGCCCACATACAACAAGCCAGAACTCAACCTAAAACCGTTTTTTCACACACGGGCCAGATCTGGCCCACACACGGAAAGCCACGACTCAAAATAAAGCCGGTTTGTCCCACACGGGCCAGATCTGGCCCACACACAGCAAGCCACGACTCAAAATAAAGCCGGTTTGTCGCACACGGGCCAGATATGGCCCACACACAGCAAGCCACGACTCAAATTAAAGCCGGTTTGTTGCACACGGGCCAGATCTGGCCCACACACAGCAAGCCACGACTCAAACTAAAGCCAGTTTGTTGCACACGGGCCAGATCTGGCCCATAATCAGCATGCCACAACTCAAACTAAAACCGGCTTGATGTGTGTGGGCCAGAGATGGCCCATATAACCTCTGCCACTGCCAGAACTGAGCCAGATGTGCCATAGTTGGCCCAGATGAGGCCCGGATATGTTTGCTATCTGGGATACAGCTATGATCAGCTGTTCCTTCATCTTGTCTGAGCTTTCAACATTGTTACGGGAAAGGATGAAGCTGAATGTTTAGTTCTTGTCACATGAACCGCGGTGCACTAGCCACATTCTGAAAAGTTGAGATGTTTTTAACTCAATGCGGTGCGGAAACGGCTGGCAAAAACGGGCGCATCGCACCGCGTGCGCATCGCAACCGCGTCGCTTCCATATGAGCGCGCATACCGCTACATTGGAAATAACAAACTTGAGCACGCAAAAGACGGCCCCTACCCAGCAAACACAGAACGTTGTGAGGACGTCGCCAGTTAGTCGTCATTTGGTCAGCGCGACATTACTTTATGGCAACGTTGTGAGGACGTAGTGGTAAAGTTCCATTTTTTAAAATCTTGGCTAACTTCCCAGAAACGTTGAGGGCACGTACTCAAAAGACGTCGCTAGTTAGTCCCATTGGGGACGTTGTAGCAACGTGGTCAGCTGGTCTTCAGATAACTTTTAATATTATTGCACTAGATGTATTATTATTATTAAGATACCATTTGAACAGCATATTCTTTGGGAAATATACAAAAAATTAATCAAGCATGTTAAAATAATTATATATATATACGGGACAAAAGAACATTTAAACCTTAAACTAGCAGCGCACGTCACTTTCTGAGTGAAGTGCGCATTGTGCACGTGCCCTTCATTTTGTAACGGTCAACTTCCAGCGGACGGACACGGAGGAAAGGTAAGTCCTATAAATCTACTTTTATTCATTTTAACTGATACAACGGTAAATGCCATCAAAGAGGAGTAGTGTTTTGTATTTTTGTAGGTTTTCTCTTTCAATTTAATAAATAAATGCTCTGTTTGGTTAATTAGCTCAAAAGCAGTCTCAGAGGTGGTCTAAGGTAACGTTAACTGTAAAAATCGAATATAACCTTAAGTTACCTGTTTTAAATTATTTGAAATTTATCACTATAAACTATACAGTATTAACTTTCTAATTATTCAATTTTTAACCGTAGTAACGTTAATTCGTTTGTTTGAATACCTGCTGCTCGAGCTTGATGATGCTCATGCTATCCATGCTGTGAACTTGAATATAATCCGATATAACGTTAAATATAAAGTTTAACGTTAATTAGACCGAGGCTGCCGAAATCATGTTCAGTGTAACGTTATGTGGGATTAATAATTTCCCCTTTTCTCCCTCAAGTGGCAGGCTTGTAAATTCTGTCATCTGTTCATTATTGGTGTTAATGGTGTTTTTCACATGCATGCTTTTTAATGCTAGTTTAATTCTCAAATTGATCTGATACTTTCGTTTCACAAAAAGTAAACAAATTGTTCACTTTTTTAGGGCCCGACAACCACCAGTTGAGTCCATGATTCAGTGAGTTCCTTATAAGGAAATATATTTGTTACCACCTAGTAATTTAAATGTATTATTTATTGCTGTAAAATGAACACATGTATTTATCATCAGGGGAAGAGACAGTCTGGGCAGCAGCAACAAGACAACTATTACAAGTAGAGATGGGTTTCAAGAACTGGTACTAATTTGGTTCCTGACTTGTTCAGTACTGAAAATATTTACATAAGGTACAGGATCAATAGTGCTGCTATCAGTATTCTTGTAACATTGATTCATTACCCTTTAGACACAACCACATATCCTCCAAATCATCTCTGCGTGGATGGCAGCAAGGATCCAGGATCAAGAGATCATTCTTCATGGAGACTGTTCCACAGGAAGCAGTTTCTCCTGGGTGAAAAACTAAACCTGGTTGTTTCAGCATCACTCAGGCAAGACTAAATACTTTTAAATTGATTTCAGTTGGTTATGTGTTTCAGGTCATCCTGACCATTCTGCTGTTCTGGATGTAAGGCCGTGCTGGAACTACATTTCTCGTGGTTGAAAGATTTGTGCAGCGGTATCCGGTCATATAACGCCCCATCACATGGGGCGTCAACGCCTCTCGTTTACTTTTAAATGAAGTGACGTCAAGCATGGTGAAATTAATTCTAGAAATTAATTCTAAAAATAAGTTGAAGACTTTTCAAGCGCCAATGCAGCCGTCCTCCAGTCAGAACATCTTATGCAAATACCCAAGCGCAGACGCAAGCCAATCGAGTGCATGCAATACCAGAAAACTAATGTGATTGGCTGTCACTATGAGAAGAGACAGTAATTCTGATCCGATATCAGTGTCGTTGTTTGCAAAAAAAATGTTTAAATCAATGTAGAATTTTCTATACTTCTGTGTAGGGATGTCAATTTTCAATCATTTCCTGGCCTCCACAGTCACCGGACCTGAACCCAATCGAGATGGTTTAGGGGTGAGCTGGACCGCAGACAGAAAGCAAAAGGGCCAACAAGAGCTAAGCATCTCTCAGGGAACTCCTTCAAGACTGTTGGAAGACCATTTCAGGTGACTACCTCTTCAAGCTCATCAAGAGAATGCCTAGAGTGTGCAAAGCAGTAATCAAAGCAAAAGGTTGCTACTTTGAAGAACCTACAATATGACATATTTTCAGATGTTTCACATTTTTTTGTTTTGTATATAATTCCACATGTGTTAATTCATAGTTTTGATGCCTTCAGTGTAGGGGTATCCATGGTTAACCGATTAACCGTTAAAAATTGCGTAACCGAGTGAAACATTTTGCTCGGTTAAGTGACGTCAATGGCGTGCATTAAATTTAGTTGTAATACATTTTTGCACCACCAGAGACCGCCAGAGCGCTCCCAGACATTTGTAATGTCCACAAGAAGAAGTCATTTTTCTAATATGAAGCGGGCAAAAAAAAAGTACAGCGTTGGAGCACTTTAAAATTGAGAGTGACGGGGCAAAATGCAAGTATTGCAATACAGTGCTTAGATATACTTCAAGTACAACCTCGTTGTTGTAATCTCAACAGCCAACACCCGGGCATCATTAGGCCGGTCAGGACACACTGGATGCGTGGCGAAAGCATCTCAGCTGCGTGGCGTGTCTGTTTTAATTCGGCTCCCATGTTAACAGGTTAGAGCTTGCCGACTCGACTGCCTGCGTGAGACACGCGGCTCAGGCGCGGCTCGACGCGTCCATGCTAGAAATAGAACCGACGCCTTGTTGGAAGCGTTTCCAGGCAAAATATAATAGGAAAATATGTTTATATGTCATTTTGTACACAAATACATATTAATTCATGACATTTTTATATTTGAAAGTCTATAGGTTGACAAAAATTCAGAAAAAAATAATATAATAATAATAATAATTATCGATTTTCAAATATTGTACCTGTCAAACATAGTCATAGCCTTAGCGAGGCGGCCGCGGAGCCTGCTTGTTACCTTCGCATAAACACGGAAAGTTACATAACTATTACTAGAGCCTGTTCCTTTATAACATAGCCAAAGGTCAGTGTATATTTGCTTTATACATTTTAGGCTTATTCTCAAATTCAGATTGTGTTAGTGGGCGGGATTATTAGGCAGTTTTAATAGGACAATTTGACCGGAGAGATTAAATTTTGTCGGACATTTCTTTTTTTTTTTTCGGCCAATGTCCGGAAATTACCGGACAACGGAAACCCTGGCGCACACTATGGTTAACCGAGTATTAACCGCTAAGGGCCTCGGGTTAACGGTTAATGAAAAACTTGAAAACGTGCAGCCCTACTTCAGTGTGAATCTACAATTTTCATAGTCATTAAAATAAAGAAAACTCTTTGAATGAGAAGGTGTGTCCAAACTTTTGGTCTCAAACTTAAAGTCAAGGTGACTTTAAGGAGAGGAAGAATTGTATAAACTTGTTAAATCATCTAAACCAACAACATGTATGTTAGACCCTATACCATCTAAGCTCCTAAAAGAGGTGCTTCCAGAAGTCATAGGTCCTCTTCTGACTATTATTAATTCCTCATTGTCATTAGGATATGTCCCCAAAACCTTCAAACTGGCTGTTATTAAGCCTCTCATAAAAAAACCACAACTTGACCCCAGAGAACTTGTTAATTATAGACCAATCTCGAATCTCCCTTTTCTGTCCAAGATACTAGAAAAGGTGGTATCCTCACAATTATATTACTTCTTAGAGAAAAATGGTATATGTGAGGATTTCCAGTCAGGATTTAGACCGTATCATAGTACTGAGACTGCTCTCCTTAGAGTTACAAATGATCTGCTCTTATCATCTGATCGTGGGTGTATCTCTCTATTAGTTTTATTGGATCTTAGTGCTGCGTTTGACACAATTGACCACAACATTCTTTTGCATAGACTTGAACACTTTGTTGGCATCAGTGGAAGTGCATTAGCATGGTTTAAATCGTACTTATATGACCGCCATCAGTTCGTAGCAGTGAATGAAGATGTATCATATCGATCACAGGTGCAGTATGGAGTACCTCAAGGCTCAGTAATAGGGCCGCTACTCTTCACGCTTTATATGTTACCCTTGGGAGATATCATCAGGAAACATGGTGTTAGCTTTCACTGTTATGCTGATGATACTCAGCTCTATGTTTCCTCGCAGCCCGGTGAAACACACCAATTTGAAAAACTAATGGAATGCATAGTCGATATAAAAAATTGGATGACGAGTAATTTCTTACTGCTAAATTCAGAAAAAACAGAGGTGTTAATCATAGGGCCTAAAAACTCTGCTTGTAATAACCAAGAACACTGTCTAAGACTTGATGGTTGCTCTGTCAATTCTTCGTCATCAGTTAGAAACCCAGGTGTGCTACTTGATCGCAATCTTTCCTTAGAAAGCCACGTTTCTAGCATTTGTAAAACTGCATTTTTCCATCTCAAAAATATATCTAAATTACGGCCTATGCTCTCAATGTCAAATGCAGAAATGTTAATCCATGCATTTATGACTTCAAGGTTAGACTATTGTAATGCTTTATTGGGTGGTTGTTCTGCACGCTTGGTAAACAAACTACAGCTAGTCCAAAATGCAGCAGCAAGAGTTCTTACTAGAACCAGGAAGTATGACCATATTAGCCCGGTCCTGTCCACACTGCACTGGCTCCCTATCAAACATCGTATAGATTTTAAAATATTGCTTATTACTTATAAAGCCCTGAATGGTTTAGCACCTCAGTATTTGAATGAGCTCCTTTTACATTATACTCCTCTACGTCCGCTACGTTCTCAAAACTCAGGCAATTTGATAATACCTAGAATATCAAAATCAACTGCGGCCGGCAGATCCTTTTCCTATTTGGCGCCTAAACTCTGGAATAACCTACCTAACATTGTTCGGGAGGCAGACACACTCTTGCAGTTTAAATCTAGATTAAAGACCCATCTCTTTAACCTGGCATACACATAACATACTAATATGCTTTTAATATCCAAATCCGTTAAAGGATTTTTAGGCTGCATTAATTAGGTAAACTGGAACCGGAAACACTTCACATAACACCGTACTTTCTACATTATTAGAAGAATGGCATCTACGCTAATATTTGTCTGTTTCTGTCTTATTCCGAGGTCACCGTAGCCACCAGATCCAGTCCGTATCCAGATCAGAGGGTCACTGCAGTCGCCCGGATCCAGTACGTATCCAGACCAGATGGTGGATCAGAACCCAGAAAGGACCTCTACTGCCCTGAAAGACAGCGGAGACCAGGACAACTAGAGCCCCAGATACAGATCCCCTGTAAAGTAGGGATGCACCGAAATGAAAATTCTTGGCCGAAACCGAAAACCGAAAAAGAGAAAACCAAGGCCGAAACCGAAACACCAAAAGAAATTATGCCAATTATTAGTACCATTGCATTTATTGCTATGACCGTGTACTAACTTTACTAAAATTAAGACATTGCAATTGCATAAATTAATATTAAAGTTTCAAAGATAATTACAATTACATAACTTATTTAAAAAAAAAAAAACATAAAAATACATAATTACAAATGATGCAAATATTTATTAAGCACATTGCAACAATGCACAGTATAAAATAAAATTCAAACTAAAAATTTATCCCTCTCATGTGTATATTTAATAATAATGTACAGGCCTACTGGCCTGCAGAAAGGTTTTAAAATGAACAGTTCTCTCATAAAAACAAAGTGCATTTAGGTGAAGTGCATTTGAAATTTGTCTCTGTAGGACTAGAAAGTGCATTACTTCTCCTGTTGGCAAGACTGTTATCACTTCTGGGGATGGGGACTTCAGACAGATAACCATCTAGCTATTGAGCAGTTGAGCTTGTCATCTGCCTGACATTTGAGAAATATTTGAGAGAGTGTATTTAAATAGGGCCAGGGCATAAATAAACATTTTTATCAAATTAAAGCAGAAATCTAGCAGAAAATCTAGCATAAATATAGCTACAATCTGATATTATGTATGTATATATGTTTGTGTGTGTGTATAAGAACAAAATAGCCAACGTATTATTATCATTTGAGGCACTTTCTTGCAGAATTCCACTGAACATATCAGACAACGATGGTGCATGCCCCTCATCTGGTGCAGAGACCATTTTTTTTTTCTGCGCTCTGATCTGTCTCCTGCACTTGGCGCTACTCCGTCTCCACGTGGGTTCTCCGCATCCAGCGGCGACTGGATCATTTCTCGTGCGCGCTGCCTTATTTCCGCATCCAAGTAATGGTCTTTATAATGCGGATCAAGCACATTCGCGATGAAGTGCAGAGGATCCGAAAAGATCTCAGTGAGACGTGTGCTAACAGACTCTATAAGACTGTACTTTTCTTTGTTTTTACTTCGTGGTCCGTCTTAATCTCTTTGTTAGGAGACGCTTTAGTGCTGCGAATAAAGGAATAAGAAGAGAGAGAATGTTCTCACTGGTGTTAAGTGAATGTCGCGGGGAGCTCGTGGTCTTTGCTATGCAGGTGCACGTGCAGGTCGCGGTTTCTGTTTGCGTCATCACAACATTTCGGCCGTGTTGTTTGGGTGATAAAAGTCTATCGGCCGAAAACCGAAAAGGCCATTTTCGGCCAAAAATTTTCGGTGGCCGAAATTTTGGTGCATCCCTACTGTAAAGACCTTGTCTCAGAGGAGCACCAGGACAAGACCACAGGAAACAGATGATTCTTCTGCACAATCTGACTTTGCTGCAGCCTGGAATTGAACTACTGGTTTTGTCTGGTCAGAGGAGAACTGGCCCCCCAACTGAGCCTGGTTTCTCCCAAGGTTTTTTCCTTCTGTCACCGATGGAGTTTCGGTTCCTTGCCGCTGTCGCCTCTGGCTTGCTTAGTTGGGGTCACTTCATCTACAGCGATATCGTTGACTTGATTGCAAATAAATGCACAGACACTATTTAAACTGAACAGAGATGACATAGCTGAATTCAATGATGAACTGCATTTAACTATCATTTTGCATTATTGAGACACTGTTTTCCAAATTAATGTTGTTCAGTGCTTTGACGCAATGTATTTTGTTTAAAGCACTATATAAATAAAGGTGATTGATTGATTGATTGATTGTGATGAGTAGTCTAAAGTTGGGCTCAGGTGGTAGTGCTGCGGGATATGTTTCCCATACATTTATTTATTTTTGGAGACTCGCCACAATTTTAAAACTGATCGATTTTCAAAAAGGCTTCGTTGAATAAACATGAGTAACGTTACGTACTGCACGTTTAATAATTCCTAACATTTATATGTTTAAATATCAAAACGAGGCACAGGTGTTTTTATATCGCTATATTTCTGAAGAAAGACTTGCATGTTATATGCCTGATAAAGCAGCGTGTGAGCGTAGCTCTGCTTTGTTTACAGCTGTTATTTCTCGCACTTTATGTCTATGCTTTAAAACATCTCCTGCTGGCAAAGGATGAATTTGTATTTTCATCAAGTCCGCCTGATCCACACAGAAAACATATTTTGTTTGTTATCAAAAAAGATCTACTCTAGAGGGACTTGGCTGTTGTTATTGATTCTATTTGGAAGTCTACCGGTTAGGTTAGGTCCACAAAAGCGTTTGTTTATAAAAGTTTGTTTATGTTGTTGCCGTTGAAACCGTCTGTATATATATATGTGTGTGTGTGTGTGTGTGTATAATGTATGTGTGTGTGTGTAAAATACATTTCTTTTAAATGTATAGCACAGTAATGAAGGCAGCAACATGTGGTAGATGGGACAGAACAAGAATCTTTCATTGTGCTAATGTATTATAATACGAAAGGGTATGGCTCCTATACAGCGTGCATCGCGTAAACACAACCAGTGCGCAGAATGATGCACTTGAAGCAACACAGAGTCACAGCGTGTAGCATTACTCACAGAAATGTTCAAAACACCAAAAGAAGAGATATTTTTGTGTATTATATGTGTGCAATATTTTGAGCCTTTTCTTTTAACAGTTTTAAATATTAGTTATTGTGCACTCTTGAAGAGAGTTTCATTGTTTTGACTGTAGTAACTATGATGGGATGATACGCTAATCTGCCAATTCAATACTATCCCGATACTTGTGTGCCGATTCAATATATATTTATAATTATATATATATATATAATTTAGCATTGTGATTATAGTTATATAACTATTGCAATTCATGACTTATCCAAATTGTCTATAAAATGATGTTTGTTTCTGTAGATTTGAGGGAAAGATTAAAAACAAGGAGGTCTGGGAATGACTGAATGGATCTGACAGCAGTGCGGGAAGGAAGTAATCACCAGAATGTAAGTTTTTTGAGAATGTGTGCATTATTACAAGTTGAGTTTTCATTTAAATGTGGCAATGTACACAGCTGGTCAAAAGTTTTAAATATATTTAATTAAAAGTTTAATTTATTTCTATAATGCACAGCTATATTTTCAGAATAATTACTCCAGTCTTCAGTGTCACATGATCTTCAGAAATCATTCTAATATGATGATTTACTGCTCAATAAATTTTTCTGATTATTATCAGTGTTGAAAACAGTTGTGCTGCCCAAACTTTTGTCTACACATTTACATTTACATTTATTTATTTATTATTTATTTTAATTATTTATTTTATTTGGGGGGGGGGGGGGGGGGCTAATAGCAAGAATGCATAAAATTTAAAACCAGTGGTAGAGAAGACTTTTGTAATTTTACAGAAGATTACCTTTTTTTCAATGTTTTGAACTTTGTGTTTCATAAAATAATCATGAAGAAAAAATTCAACTTTCCAGAAATGCTAAGTTTTCTTCCCCATCATTTCTAATTCGCTTCCCTAAAACCAACTTTGTTCAAAAAGTTCCTTCGTTACCAATAGAGTTCAGTGGAACTAAAAACCGTAGTAAGCTAACTACAGATGTGATTTACATCATGTATGTCATGAGCAGATGTACACTTTGATCTTAGCGGCAATAATGCGATTGGGTGCATGTAAATGCACTGATTTGTGATAATCAGCAATGTTTCCCGATCAGCATACCAGTATATGAAAAAGATCATGTGACACTGAAGACTGGAGTAAAGTTACTGAAAAATTCAGCTTTGCCTCATAATTATTTCAATAAATATGTTTAAGTATATTAAAAAAAACAGTATGAAAACTGTTATTTCTTTCTTTCTGTTTTTTTTTTTTTTTTTTTCAAAAAATTGATCAAATTAATCTAGCCTTGGTGAGCAGAAGAGACTTCTCTTGAAAACCATAAAGAAAAGATTCCAGATTTTTGACTGGTTGTGAACATACATGAGCAACATTAACAAGATGATCCTCCCTTTCAGCTCAGAGGATGTTGACAGTGCAGGCCCAGGATGAAGAAGAGGAGGAAGAACACGTTTAACAATTTTCTCATAAGCTTGCCATGTGTTATAATAAAAACAATGAACATGGCTACAATAATATGCTAAATGTTATTAAAAGATTCCAGTTTGCAAGAAGTCTGAGTGTCTGACTCTAAACTAGAGGAACTCTTTCCTGAAGAAGATCAGGTGCTGAGAAGGAGCCTTGTTCTAAAGCAAAACACTGCATCAAGCCTCCTGTCCTTCCCTCAGAAGAGCCTGTCTTCTGCTGCTGGGGTAAGAAACACACTCTTCCTCTTCTCTATCAGCTGTCCTGCACCTAACTCTGCCTCCTCAGCACTGTCTGAAAGAGTCTTCTCCACAGTCAGTAATCAGAGATCACAGATTCTTCTGAGAAAGTCGATATGCTCATTTTCTTAAAAAACTTTGTTTTTTCGGGTGGGACAAATAATACAGGAGAGATGCTAGAAATCTCTATATTTTTCATTTTTCATATCTTTACGCTTTATGAATGTTTTTCTTCTGAGAAGCTCAAAAATTATGGTTCTTTGGTAATTGCTTTATTTTTTAGGTTTATCCTCTGATAGTGAGCACAGAGCCCTGATCATGACATGCAAGAAAAAGAAAGAAATCATGTCCATGATTTACTAATTTGTTCCCTCGATGTACTAAAACGTACACGATTACTTTTACATTTCATTGATTTGCTAAATCGTATGCACAATTTACTAATTCGTTCTCTTGATGTATAAATAGTGTACACGTTTTAGCAAATCGAGGGAATGAAATAGAAAATCGTGCGCATTAATTAGCCAAAAAATTTTCCTGCATGTCGTGTAATTAAAGCACATCACCACCAGACATTTATACCAGGAGCCTCATATACGACGCTCACAGTTTTACTTTGTGCAGTATCTCTGTGCAGTATCTGCTGAATTGTTTCATATCTATTTATCATGTATTTTTTGTTGCACTAAATTATGTTGTATCAATAAATTTACTGATAATTATTTATAATTTTCACTGATAACGTCATTAACCATCTCCCCATCCTTAAGACAAACATTTTCTATTGTTTATATTGTGTAATCTATGAATTGATGTGTTTAGTTTTCTCTGTTCATAACTTAGTAACATTTTGCATGGTTAAAGAACAGGTGCAGTGTTCAAAATGTTTTGGCTTAGTATTTGTAGAAAGTAGTGCTGAATAAATATTGATTTGTGAATGAATGCAGTGTGTTTTTGTCTATTTTATATTAGAATGTTTTTGTATTTGTTTGCATTGCATGTATGTAATTAATGTATTAACTATGAATCCCCTATAATTAGATTACAATTAGATTTCATAAGGTTTATTTTTTGCCCCAGAGATGGATTGAGTTTATTAGTTCTTTATGTATTTCAAGGTAATGGTGAGGTGAAAATATGAATTACCAATATGATCCTGTAATGTCACGTCCTCATAAGGTGCCAGTTTGGTCGCTGGGACGTACTCATCACGTTCCAGCGACGTTCCACTATAACGTCGCCACAACGGATATGGGAATCACAAAGTTACGTCACTGGAACGTTATATGGTACGTCGCTGCGACTAATATGGTACTTTATAGACGGTTTCAACGGCATCAACATAAACAAACGTTAATGCGCGTGAGCGCTTTTGTGGACCTAACTTAACTTCTGGTAGACTCCAAATAGAATCAATAACAACAGCCAAGTCCCTCTAGAGTATATATTTTTTTATAACAAACAAAATGTGTTTTCTGTGTGGATCAGGCGGACTTAATGAAAATGCTAATTAATTATTTGCCAGCAGGAGATGTTTTAAAGCATAGACATAAAGCGCGAGAAATAGAGGTTTCCCCAGTAACAGCTGTAAACAAAGCAGAGCTGGTACGCTCACACGCTGCTTTATCACGCATATAACATGCACGTCTTCTTTCAGAAATACAGCGATATAAAAACACCCGTGCCTCGTTTTGATATTTAAACATAAATGTAAGGAACTATTATTATTAAACGTGCAGTACGTTAGGTAACGTTACGTTACTCATGTTTATTAAAATAAGCCTTTTTGAAAATCGATCAGTTTTAAAATTGTTGCGAGTCTCCAAAAATAAATAAATGTATGGGAAACACATCCCGCAGCACAGCCACCTGAGCCCAACTTCAGTCTACTCATCACCTTGGCTTTAACTGCGTTTGTAGATGGCACCGCAGCCAGACCGATATACACAACACAGACCGGAACCCTTACGAAAATTAACCATGGTTTTACTACAAATAAAACCAAAAAACCATGGTTACTATAGTTAAACCATGGTAACCACAAAATAACCATGGTTTTGCTATATTAACCATAGTTTAACCATGGTATTTGTAGTAAATATGTGGTTATACAAATGGTAGTCAACACGCCAAAAAACCATGGGTTACTACAGTTTTACTATAATAAAACCATGGTTATTTTTCGTAGGTCCAGGCGCGTGCGCCCGATGAAGCTGTCTATAGTAACGTTCTCATAATGTGCCAGTTTAGTCGCTGGGACGTACTCAATACGTTCCAGCGACGTTCCACTATAACGTCGCCACGACGGATATGGGAATCACAAAGTTACGTCGCTGGAACGTTATTTGGGACGTCGCTGCAACGAATATGGTCTGGTCCAGTTACGTCGTCACGACGTAACTGTGTTAGCTGGGTAAGAACTGCTGTCTTCCATGAGGTTTCGTGCAGAATAACAGCAACAGGAGTGCAACATTTTTCATATTTTCTGCAAAGTATCGATAATTAATTGTATTTATAATTTCTTTATAACTAAATGTTTTAAGCAGTGTGTGCAGGCCAATCGGGACGGTGAGTGTATGATATAAAAAGAAAAGGTCTCGCGGACGCGGTGGTATGACGTTAACACCGATTGGTCTGCAGCTGCGCGCAGTGCAATGTGCCATTCACCATCACAACACGGCATGCACGGTGGCGACTTGCGTGAAAGATGCGAGGGGCAAGGAACTCGACCGGAAGTTTAAGTCGGGTGGGGGCTGAAATCTTTTAGCAGAACTTCACTTGCGTTAGCATTCCCATTGACTCCCATTCATTTTGGCGTCACTTTGAAAGCGAATAACTTTACATCTGAGGCGTTTAAAGACTCTGTTTGTCCATTATTTATTTCTAAAGATACACGACAATGTATAAAGGGCTCCATTACCTTCTATGTTACATTATGGCCCCGTATAAACAGTTTTTGTAAAAAATAGGCTAACGATTGCGTCATAACCACTCGGCTCTATGTCGCATTACCGTACAGACAGGTGGAGAAGCTCGCAGGCAATTAACTTAATATGGCGTACTGGCGTTACATTTTAAAATACTATACAAAATAATTAATCAGAATACTTACTCCTGCTCACTCACGACAAAGAACTCCCCACTCAAGCTCGCCGTCTCTGCAAGATTAACGATGGCAGTTTGCACGCACAGCCACTTAGAAGATTTACATCTGGCAGACAGGTTGCTGACGTCGTCAAGCTTCGTTTGAGTCTGCGCGTCAGAAACGGAAGTGCTTAAAAACGCTAAAACTGGGCTTCATTTGTCTCAATTGAGTTCCAATGGGGTCGCTGTGTCCATTTCTTTTACTGTCTATGGAAAGATGACAGCAGTACCGCCGCTCCCTCTACGCAGAAAACGCAGTCTGCGTAGGGCACCAAATCCCAGAGGGGGCACCATCCCAGTTGCACAAAAAAGAAAAGAAATAAACCTGCACCATTCTCCCATCCGCGCTCGCGACCGCTCGCACCTGATGTTTGCGGCTGAATGTTCATAATTGATGGATGGACATCTATGCTTGGGTAAAGGACAGGGGCGTCGGACTGGGGGGTAAAGGGTACCGAGTACCCAGGGCACGAGGCAGGGGAGGGGCCCTTAAAAGTCAGTTTTCTATACATACATTTACATGCACTAACATTTGTATAGCATTTATGTACAAATAAAAAAAGTTCCTGTGCAAAACTAAACTTGTAGTTAGGCACTGGTTTGGTATAACAAAGTCATTTTCATTCTGTGCAGGGCCCCACCACCCCTCTCGAATCAATGTAAATGGTACGACCCACAGTTCAGGTGCTTCAGCTGCAGACCAGCGGTGTATCATAGTGATGGGAAGTTCGATTCTTTTCCGCGAACCGGTTCTTTCGGACGGTTCGATTCAATAAACCGGTTGAAAAAACCGGTTCATCGGTTCTTTCACGCTCTTGACGTCATTGGCGATGACGTAATGGCGTCACGTCTATCAAACATTCAAATATATAAAGTCAGTAATCATAACTTTAGTCAGTTAAAACCTCATAATCATGAAAAGTTTACATTTGAGTTTTGCAACAACACCTAAATACAGTAACAGCAATAATGTGCATATGAGGATTTAAGTCTTGAAGATATAAAGTAAATAAATTAGGTGTCATCAGCGCAGAAACCATGATCCACTGTGGTGGTTTCTTTTAATAACCTTTTATAACTTGCGTCGTGGTGAGTGGAAGGATGACACCAGGTAAATAGTTTGCGTTTTTAATAACAGCAGCTGCACTGACAACAGACTACAACCATAACCAAAACACTCGATCACTCCGCCTTTAAGCGGGCACTATTTAACCTTAGTATATGTGCATGGCACTATATACTACATCCTCCTTTCTTATAATAAACAGAAAACAAAAGTTTATCTTTAGCAGATAAAATGTAGCTTAACTGAAACAATATTCCAACGTGTATTAATCAGGGATACATTAAACTTAAACTGAACATATGCAATTACATATCTACTGTTTACCCTTTTTTTTTTTTTTTTTTATAAACAGCATAAGCTCAATATTGTATGCACTTATTGGCTTAACACATAGTCTCTGAATCTAACTGGAGGCCTAATAACTCGGCCGCTTCTGGTTTGACCCGTTGGTGGAGGAGGAGAAGGCTCCACACATGCAGTCTCATCAGCCCCTGTAGAAGCATCTGGGGTGCTGTCTTGCTCATCATCGAGACTGTCCGGTTCATACACCTGAATGTTGCTGGGTGTCTTCCTCAGGTGTCTCCTGTTGCGCCTGTACTGCTGTCCAGATGATGTCATTATGTCATAGGACCGTGGTTCAGCGCATGTCGCCATGACAACAGCAGGACGCCATCCTCGTTCAGTTTTCATGTGAACAGTCCCACCAGGCGGCAGCACCGGAAGTTTCTTTGTGCCTCTGTTGTAATAAGCACGCTGTCTTCGCTGGAGATCCTGAAGAGTAGAGAGTGCATTAGTTGGTACTGTAGGTTGCAGTACTGTGCTTGAGCTGGGTAAAGTGCTTCTCAGGACCCTGCCCATAAGCAGTTGTGCTGGAGAATAGCCCATACCTGTGACAGGTGTGTTCCTGAGAGTTAGAAGTGCCAGAAATGGGTCAGTGTTGGTTTGTTTGGCCTTCTTTAACAGGTACTTAACAGTCTTCACTGTTCTCTCGGCCAGGCCATTTGACTGCGCATAGCCTGGGCTGGAGTGAGTGAGCTTAATTCCCCATGCTGTGGCAAACTTTCTCATTTCTTGGCTTGCAAAAGGCACATGGTCGCACACAATTTCTTTAGGTATTCCCACTCTGGCAAAGACCGATTTCATCTTGTTAATGACTGTGTGTGTTGTCTTGTCTCTTATGTTTAGTACTTCCGGGTATTTGGAGAAATAATCTACAACCAGAAGAAATGACTGACCACTGATTTCAAATATGTCAGCTCCTACTTTCAGCCATGGAAGCTCTGGGATTTCATGACAGATCATCGGCTCCCTCTGTTGGCGAGGTTGGAACTGCTGGCAAGTTGCACATTCCTCTACCATTTTTTCAATGTCTCTAGTCATACCTGGCCAATACCAGTGTACTCTGGCCAGAGCTTTGGTGCGCTGCATACCTTGGTGTGCCACATGCAGCCTCTGTAACATGTCTGACCTCATTTTAGTAGGTAGAATAATTCTGTCTCCTGCAAACATTATTCCTTCTCTAATTGACACTGAGTGCCTAATAGGCCAGTATTGCATCACCTTTTTGTCGACTTGTTTTCTGTGATGTGGCCAGCCCTGCCTGTGAATGTCCAGCAATGTTTGCAGTATGACGTCATTTTGTGTCTCAAACTTTAACTGTGCCAGAGTCTCTGGGCTTAGGGCCTCTGTTGGCTCAAGAGCATAGATCACTTTTTCTTCAAAAATGTCACACTCACCCGGTTGCTCATGTGTAGTTGCTCGTGAGAGTGTGTCTGCGATCAGTAACTCTTTACCTGGCGTGTAAATTACATTCAGGTCATAGCGTTGCAGCTGAAGTAGCATCCGCTGTAGTCTGGACGGAGCTGTTCCCAGTGGCTTTCTCAGGATCGTTTCCAAAGGTTTGTGATCTGACTGCACATTAACCTTGACTCCATAGGCGTACTGGTGAAAGCGTTTCACTGAAAACACGATAGCCAGAAGCTCCTTCTCTATCTGTGCATAGTTTTTCTCTGTGTCCGTTAGAGCTCTGGATGCATAGGCGATAGGATGTCCATCTTGCATTAGACATGCACCTAAACCGTCCTTGGATGCATCTGCTTGTATCACGACAGCTTTCTTTGGGTCAAAGAATTTGAGAACAGGGGCTGTGACAAGCGCATTTTTTAGACTAATTACAGCTTTCATATGTTCGTGTTGCCATTGCCAAGCACTGTCTTTTCTCAGCAGCTGTCTCAGTGGCGCTGTGGCCGTCGCTTCTCCAGGTATGTACTGTGAGAGATACTTGATCATCCCAAGCATGCGTTGCAGAGCCGGTCTGTCTGTGGGTGATGGCATGTCAACTATTGCCTTAACTTTTGCTTCGTCTACTTTAACACCCTCTGATGTCACAACATGACCCATGTATTTGACACTGTTCACCTTGTATTGGATCTTCTCTTTATTGAATTTGACATTAGCCTCCTTTGCTCTAGTCATCACCTTTTGCAGTATTTCGTCATGTTCCTTTTATGTGGACGCAGTGATAATCATGTCATCAGCAATTATGTGAACACCCATGATGTCCCCAAATGTCTCGCAGTTGCGTTGCTGAAAAACTTCACTCGCCGACTTGATTCCAAATGGCAGGCGCTTAAACCTATAGCGCCCCCATGGCGTGTTGAAAGTGCACAGTAGCGACGACTCCTTGTCCAGCTTTATTTGCCAATAGCCGTCTTTCTCATCCAGTACTGTGAAGATTTTCTTACCAGCTAGTTTACACAACACCTCATCTGCTGTGGGAATTGAATAATGCTGTCTCAAAATAGCTTTGTTTAAGTCAGTGGGGTCTAGGCAAACCCTCAGCTTCTTCTTGTCTTTCTTTTCTGTGACTACAAGACTATTGACCCATGTCGTCGGCTCAGTTACTTGTTCAACAACGTCTGCTTTTAGCAGGTCATCAAGCGTGTCTCTCAGTCTGTCCATAACTGACAGTGGTATTTTCCTGCAGCCATGTATGACAGGAGTGACTGTAGGGTCAATATGGATGTGATGTTCACCTGAGAACTCACCAAGTCCTTCAAAGACACTTGCATGTTGTTTTAACAGCTCCTCTTTTGTAGTTGGGAACTTGACTGCGAGCGTGTCAATGTCCATCCTCTTTATCAGACCTAACGCTTCGCATGCATCCTTGCCTAGGATAGCTGTGTCTGAGTGGTTTGACACATAGAACAGCTGGTTGGATTTGGTTTGGGCATTGGAGCACTCCAGTGAGATTGTCCCTTCTGGTTTCAGCTTAACTCCACCGTACGCCACCAACACAGTTTTTGTCGGTTTTAGTTGCAAGTTTATTCGTTTTTCACGCCTGGCTTTTCTCTTCAATGTCTTGTACACAGCCTGCGGTAGTACATTTGTTTCTGCTCCTGTGTCTAACTTAAACTTAACAGACATGTCTCCAGCATTTATGTCTGCATACCATGAATTGTCTCTTTTAGTGCTTATTTGGTCAATATTCACTGTCCCAATGAAAAGTGTGTCTATTTCTGAGCTCAAATCATGCATTTTCATCTTATGTGTTGCTTTTGTAGTCTCACACATCTTTGCGTAATGATTGAGCTTACCACACTTTCGGCACGAGACTCCAAATGCTGGGCAAAGCCTTGGTTGATGTGACTTTCCACATTTCCTGCACCCTTGATCCTTTATTTTCCTGCTGTCACTCTGTACTTGTAGTTTTCGTCCCTGTTTCCATTGTTGGTTGTCTTTACCTTTGGTTTTGTTCACTGCATGTATTGCTCTTTCTTGTGTTGTAGTACTCATTGCTTGTATTTGTGCTTTGGCAGTCTCCGCTGCTCTGCAGATGTCGATCACCCTCTCCAGTGTGAGATCTGACTCTCTTAACAGCCTTTCTTTGAGCCGCGGATCATTCAAACTGAACACAATTTTGTCTCGGATCATATCATTTTCTGATGCACCAAATTCACAGTCTTTGCTTTTCTGTCTCAACTCAGTTACATATTTCTCAATGGTGACTGACTCTGACATGGGATGAGCCCAAAACTGATGTCTTTCAAACACTGTGTTTTTCTTTGGCTGGCAATATGCTTTAAATGCATATAAAATATCATCCACTGTTAGCTCTGCTTCATCCACTTGTACAACGTCTAGTGTGTTGTATACCTCAAGAGCGTCTTCTCCGAGTGCATGCAGTAAGATAGCTACCTGTACTTTAGCTTCCTTTCCATCAGCACCACTTGCAGTCATGTATATCTGAAAGCGTTGTTCCCATTTTCTCCAGTTTTCGCTTATATTGCCTGTTAGCACCAGCGTGGACGGTAGTTTGAACTGTTCCATCTCTTCTCCGCTCTCGAGCGTAGCTGCCTGCTCGCTCACGCTAGCTTAGCCCTTAGCAAAAATCCGTGTCTAACTTCGGCAAAATAAATAAAAATCGGCGCACTGGACCAGCTTCTGACACCATGTGGTGGTTTCTTTTAATAACCTTTTATAACTTGCGTCGTGGTGAGTGGAAGGATGACACCAGGTAAATAGTTTGCGTTTTTAATAACAGCAGCTGCACTGACAACTGACTACAACCATAACCAAAACACTCGATCACTCCGCCTTTAAGCGGGCACTATTTAACCTTAGTATATGTGCATGGCACTATATACTACACCACTTACTAAACATAATCCATTGCGATGTATTTGTTATTAAATGAACTTACGTTTCGCCAGATTGCCCTTCATCCAAGCCCTCGAAATACCCGCGCTCATAACATTACTAGTACAGAATCAGAATCAATCACCAAAAGAATCCCTTCGGTTCAGACATGCTGTGAGTCAGTTGGCTTCACGCTGAATCGCGCATGCGCAGTATCATCAGTTCATCGGTTCTCAATTCGGACGCGTCCGACAGAAACGATTCTCGGTTGAGTGTACTGATGATCCGAAAACCGATGCAACCGGTTCTTGACTCGAGAACGAGAATCGCTCTAACCGGCACATGCTGCAGTTCAGTGTCATCAGCTGCTCTACTCGTGTTCATGTTCTGTTTACTACAAACTCAATTTGTGAATGTGTCATCATTACAGTACAGATATCTCATAAATCATCCCTTATTCCTATTAAACATAAGAGTCTTTAGAGTCTTAATTATTGTCCAACTTCCCTGAAAACCCATTTGGCCTATACATTATATACAATATACAGATTGGAAACATTAATCTAAAAAAAATAATAATAATAAAAAATCAAAATAAAATATAGTTATTTTATCACACTTTCCGATGTTTAACAAAATACTTACAAAATTACACGCATGCGCAGTATCATCAGTTCATCGGTTCTCAATTCGGACGCGTCCGACAGAAACGATTCTCGGTTGAGTGTACTGGTGATCCGAAAACCGAAGCAACCGGTTCTTGACTCGAGAACGAGAATCAGCTCATCGGTTCTCAAATCGGACGCGTCCGACAGAAACGATTCTCGGTTGAGTGTACTGGTGATCCGAAAACCGAAGCAACCGGTTCTTGACTCGAGAACGAGAATCAGCTCATCGGTTCTCAAATCGGACGCGTCCGACAGAAACGATTCTCGGTTGAGTGTACTGGTGATCCGAAAACCGAAGCAACCGGTTCTTGACTCGAGAACGAGAACTGCTCCAGCAGTGGGCGTGTTCGTTCATTATCTGGCTCGGCTCAGTGTTCATCTTCAGTTCGGTCTTCACAGAATTTCATTCAGGGTACTGTTTGAGTAAATGAATTACTCCGGGATATTGGTTTATTCTGACTCAGAGGGAGTGTCAATCACGTTAAAAAAGTTAACCGCTTAAGTAATTTGTGTATTTATGCTTATTGGAGACGTGAACTGTTTCAAACGATTCAGTTCGATTTGGTGAACTGGTTCAACCGGTTCACTAAGAAGAACCGGTTAAATTAAGCTGGAGCTAGCCGTGATATGAACTAGGAAGACAGGGGAAGAGTCATGTCTTTCCTTAAGAAAGGAAAATCAGGGGCTCAAAAACGAAAAGAAACGAATATTAAAGAGAGAAAGGCAAACGAGGGCAAGCAGTTGCTCACTCAGTTTTTTGAAAAGAAAGGTGAGCTCCAAATGCATAATCGAGCATTATATTGTTTTAACATAAATATCTACTCTTGGAGGAGTTCTCCCCAGAGTCAGAAGTTTACATGAAAACACTGTATATTTCCCTCCATTGTCAAAATCTAACACCCGCGAAAACACAGATCATTAGCGCCTATTTTAACGCATTGTTATGCATATTAGCTCGCGCACGCTCAGGATTGTTATCAGTTTAATGCACATCTTAATGATTGAAAATTACTTATTTTAAAACGTAAAGACTGAATGTCTAGTTTGGTTGTTAGTGTACCCTGTGATTCTATAGTCTGCATTTATTTTAAACAGACAAATAATCAGCAATTAACTTGTACTTAGCCTACACTTTAAAAAAGGTATTATGACAATAAAGGATATTTTAGCAACCATTTGAAGCCATATATTTCAGTTTCAGACCCTGCAGCAGCAGGCCCCTCATCATGGCCAGGTGAAAGCAGTGACAGTGAGGTGGATGTGACAGTGAGACAAGGTGAGCTTTTAGCGGAATTGCCTGTTTTAACACTTAGTAATTAGTAATTAAGTATTAACTGGAAATAAGCCAAATGGGTACATTGTTATTGTACACATTTAAACTTTAAAGGGGAAGTTCACCCAAAAATGAAAATTCTGTCATCATTTACTATCCCTCAAGTTGTTCCAAACCTGTATGGTTTCCTTTCTCCTGCTAAACACAAAAGAAGATAATTTAAAGAAGGTTGGCAACTAAACAGTTGCTGGTCCTCATTGACTTCCATAGTATTTTGTTTCCTAATATGGAAGTCAATGGGGTCCATCAGTCGTTTGGTTACCGACTTTCTTCAAAATATCCCACCCATTGGTATCACTATGGTATTTGGTACGGGGGCCCAGCAAGATGGTTTGTACCCAGGGCCCAAAATTTGGTGCTACGCCCCTGGTAAAGGACATCACCATTCCAGCGCAGAGAAAAGAAAACTATGAAAAAATTAAGTTGGCTGGACGTTGGATGTTCGAGAGTCTCAAATTTAGGGACCGTCTCTAAAGTTACATGCGATATTGGTATACACTTTTCTAAAGTCAGTAGCATTTGAGGAGAATGACTTACAGTCATAAAACAACTGTAATTGTTCATGTAGGTGTCAGCTATAATGCACAATTGAATTAAATGTTTGATATTTATTAAAATAAACTGTAAAATCATATGTAAATTGTGCTACTTTTTCACATGGGCTCAAACACAAATTTGAAGCTCAATAGCATTTGAGGAGAAAGACTTACAGTCATAAAACAATTGTAATGTGTTAATGTAGGTGTCAGCTACAATGCACACCTTATACATTTTTAATATATATTAAAATAAATGATAAAACATTTAGGTGAAAATGAGGCCCGTTTATCACTTTCAGGCACAATCCTGTGAAAGTTTTTTTTTTTTTTTTCAGGTTCCCTTACGAAAATTACCCATAGTTTTAACAATAACACCACAAATCATTTTCTTGTAGCCATGGTAACTGCAAATTTATTTATAAATGTGTATATATATATATATATATATATATATATATATATATATATATATATATATATATATATATATATATATATATATATATTCAATTAAGATTATTTTGGAAAATCACATTGTAGCAGAAATGAGTCGAACCAGGCAAATTAAAGAGGTTATCAGAGCTGTGTGCATTGAAACAAGAGCCGAACTCCTCAGGAAGTCATAAATCAGTTCTAGTGCCACAAGAACCAAGCAAGATAACCAACCAACCAACTTGTTCACACAACAGCTTTCAACATTAACACCAATAGAACAATTATTGACAATTTTAATTCGAAGAAGAGATTGTCAAATTTATTGTTCGTGATTGAAATGCAACGCTGGACATCACATGTAAACCCAGGAGATCAAGTTAAATACTTGCATTGACTTCCCCCACCCAGCAGAACCAGACTGAAATTCCTAAGGGGGAAGGGCTTTAAACCTCTGTCTTCACAGAAAAGTCCCTTTGCCAGAGAATGGCAAAGAAACTGCTTTTTGTACATTATATATGGACCAGAATGAACTCAAAAAGACTTATAAATTAATCATTCCATTGCTTAACTCCATATTCATTTATGTGTAACCCACACATTTGACTATCATGTATAATCACTTATTGTGTATGTCTTTTGATAACTATAGGATACATAGTCATGTCTAGTATTGATATAATCAAATTTTCTTGCTTGATATTGTCCTTACAATCATTTATTTGTAAAATATATCATAATCGTGTTATAGGAATCATGTCCAAAAATAGACACTGCGAGGCAGGAACCACATGCTTGGTAAGATAAACAAATGATTTATGATACCCCTGAGCCAAGACCATATCTGATTGGTCAAGGCAACATTTGAGGGGTGGCCAACAGGGAAGTTTAAATACTTTGGACACCATGAAATTTGGCTTTTAGTTCTAGCATTGCTTGTGCTATCAATCATCCCAGTTTCTAGTCTCTAGCTATGCTTCGGCTAGCTTGTAGCATATAGCCATGCGGTTAGTCATCATTGTTCTTTGAGCGCGGTTCCAGCGTGCCTGCCTGCTGCTACTATGCCACGATGAGAAGGAACACAACCTAGTCTCGTCAAACTTTATTTCTTTTCTTTTCCGTTTGAGAGTTTCGTGTTCTGAGTTAAGTTTTGTAACGTCCATTCAACTTCAACCAGCGCACACGACTCTGCACTTTCAGCCAAAGCCCAACAACCACGGGCTTCCCAAGACTTGTGTGAATGTGTGTGTGTGTGCGTTTATGTGTTAGATTAGTTTATATGTCTTAGATTTATCTAATAAAGCCTTATTCGTATTGAAAAGAGAAGTATCTTGTGTTTTGTGCTTACAAGTTAATGTCTTAAACTGCCGATCTTGTTACTGTGCTAATTAATAGTGTTTTCACTATAGTTTGGATATTAGTATCCAGCGCAGATTTGATGTTAAACGGCTAGTTCACTGAATCGCAGGGTGTCTCCGTGAACAGCCGTGAAACAGTGATTCTGTTCAAAAATGTTATAGCAACATCATTAACCAAGTTGAATGAACAAACATTTTTTAATTGAAATTGCACTCGCATGCATCTACAGGGTTTCCCTTCTCATTATCAGCATCGCCACGTTTTCTTGCTGCCATTTTGGACTTGGAGCAGGGAGAAACAGGTTTCAGGTGAGTAATTAACGTTAATTAATTTAAGGCACTTGAAATGAAAAGTGTACATGAGTTGTTTTTCTTCTTTTTTTTTTTTTTTTTCTTTTTACAAACGTCTGTCAGTGATGCAAATATGTTTGCGCAGTGGGAGCATAGTTTTCATAAAGACTTATGTGGCAGGTATTTTTCATCTTAAAATGATAGGCTAAGTTATAATGTTGGCATATACTAATTTTTATATTTATCTTTGAAAATGAGATGTAACGTTGCAATTGAATATCAGCCAGTGATTCGGAATCAATAAAGTAATCCAATCAGGACCTCGAAGCAAATTACGTTAACTTACACTGTTATATTAGCGTACGTAATTAAAATATGGTTTCAGCAAAAAATGTCCAAAGTTAATAATGAAGGCTTTTTGTTAGGCTATGGGCTAGTTGCATATCTCCGCCATCTTGGATTTCCGGTCTTGCGAGTGTGTGCGTAGATATTTCCGGTTGTGCTTAAAGTCAGTGCAGAGAACCAGAGAAGTCCAAATATTACCTTCTATATGTTTACAGGATTTATAATATCACTTCATATGCAAATAAGATATACACTGCTATTATCACTATACTACAAATATTAACTGAGCCAGTGGATTTGAAACTTGTGTATGTTTGGGTCTGGTAAATGAATTAAATACACTAATGTTCACTAAATGAAAGTTGAACTCATGGTGTGTATACACAGCTATATAATGTATTTTATCTTACCAAATATGTAAATGTACAAATTACTTATTTCTCGAAAATGTTTGCATCATTGTTATTATTTTTCTATATATATTAAATATTTACCTCGTGAGACGTGGGCTGCGATTTATCTTCAGAAGTATCCATTTCTCAATTGTACACATACATCAGTCTGTTTCATCGTTATTTTCACAACATATTTTATCATTTTACACAGTAAAAAATACGTGACTAATTTTAATATCTGTTTAATCTGATAATTAATGCAAAACAATAACAATATATACATGGCTGCTCATAGACAGATAATGATTTATGCTGCAGATCTTTCACAAAACAAATAAACAGATAAAAACACACATGAATGCAAACAGCGATCTTTTATTTAAGGCAAACCTACCATAATTATATTACGTTTAATTGTACAGTTAGTTATAAATTATGTTATGAAATAAAGTTAATAAAACCTCTGTGCGTCGTTTGACAGTCAGAAACATTTATCTTACATAACAGAACAAAACCAGCTCTTCGAAAATGAAAAGTATTGCATATTTGAGAGGTTTGTGTTTGAAAGAAGAAATCCCTGTGGACCTGAACTGACGCTGATCCGCATAATCAACAGAATAATAAAGCAATCTCCGCGTTGTATCTTGATGAATTATCACACAGAGGTACGCAAAATATAGGGAGGATGTTTCCCCATGTTTTTGATATACCACTATCGGCTGTTAAATTTGAAAAACATTAATTATATACATCTAGCCAAGTTTCGTATGTAAGTTTCCCTTACAGTCAATGCGAGCATCGCAAGACCGGAAATAAGTACGCACACACTCGCGTCGCCGAAGCTCACATGCGCCATCTTGTGCACCTAGCCCATTGTTAGTCCAGGTTAAGTCTCAATGTGGCGCTATTGTGATGTTTAAGGTGGTTGCACTCAGTATTAACAAATGTGAAGATATTTTTCATAATGTTAAACCGGATTTTTGTAATAATGTTATCCAGTCTGTGGCCAGTTACCGTTAGTGGTAGTCGAGTCACAGATGTACGCTGTACATCAATACTGATTCTAGAACAGTCTGCTTTGTGCTCTCGCTGTACTTTGACATCATACGCCGTTTAGTCTGAGCAGCGCTGTATTCATATTATGTATATTCAATCTATCCGTGTCCTTGTCGACGTTACACGACACCCACGTCGTAATCGACCTCTTTCCAAAGTCTGGAAAAGCAGTTTACATTAACAACTTCGAGATAAAATTCGACTATCCGAATATCACGTTGGTTTGTTGTGTGTGTGACCGAAGCGCCATTTGGAAGGCATCGTAAGTTCACTGACTACGCAATAGATGAGACTAACTGTTACTCGCGAAAAGAAGTTGAATTTGTTCGTCCAGCTTCGTACTTACACTCTTAAACTCTTTTTTTTTAATGGTATGTACATGTGAACAATTAACAAAACTATAAATCTGCTGAAACCTATAAATATTTCACCAATGACTGGGTACAGGATTTATTTACATTTTTACCAAACTGTAATTTTCTGTACGTTTTTCTCTGAAGCATGCTGTTTTCCAAAGTGAAGAGACTACGGTGTTATTTGCTGTACTTGCTTAAATATCAGTTTATAAAATTTGCTGACATTGACTTAAAGTACTCATTTGATAATATATTTTGTCTGTGTGTATCAATGCACACTATTTTAGTTAGCACTTTTGTAATTAGTTGTCACCAAATGATGTCTACAATGTCTTAAGCAGTAAACCTTAACCCATTTTGGTTTCCATAGTGTATGTAAGACAATAAAAAACATCACATTTATTATAAGTGGCATAATACATTATTATTCCTCATGCAAGGCTGGTCAAACATGAATTAGCGCAAATTATTTTCTGCATCAAATAAAAGGTATAATGAAATCGAAATAATAAAATGTATAAAATAAATATATAAATTGGAACAAGATCATTATCATGTTTGACATTAGTTAAAAATGTTGAAGAATATTACTATTTTAAGTGCAATACATTTTCAAATTGATTTTCAAATATGTTTTGAAATGAGGTTGTAACTCATTCATTTTTCTATTTTCCAGGATTATAAAAATACTTAATGCAGTGTAAAAACTGCAAATTCAGCATTTCGAGTGAAGACGTCCTTCTAAAGCACTATCGGCTGCATCACCCAAGCATTTCCAGCTGGCCTTGTATTCATACGGGGTGTGTTTGTGTCTTCAGGACAGCAGGTGCTTTAAAATCCCACCTATCTAAATCACACCAAAACGCCTATTAAGACAGTGTTTCTCAACTGCAGTCCACGTGACCCACCTACCACAATATTTTTTACAGGCCTACCTGTAAATATAAAATATAAAATGCAGGATTCAACTTATCAGTCTGTTAGTGTGTTAATTATGGAAACAGAATTGTCCATCTTTTACATAGAAAGAAAACAAAAATGTTCCGGGAGGGGGTCATGAGGACTGACTGTATTAAAGGACATCCTGACTGACTTGTGAAAACTTGACATTAGATTCACGCTGATATTGCTACAAGAAGTAGTGTTTCTGCATGAATAGTATTTCTAGTTTAGACAAATGGTTTTTTAATTCCGGTTTATGCTTTAAGTTTTGTTACTGTTACTACAATATGTTTTTGTTATAAACAGATTGCTGAGGAATTCTTCAGAATCATGAATAAAGACCTTCTTGATGTTTTTTACCTCTGTATGTTTTGAAGGTGAATGATGTTGTTAATCACAGAAGGACTACTGCTTTGAAAGGCCTGCCTTTGTTTCTTCGAGAGGATCCAAACGAGCTGTTCAAGACATGCAAAGTAAGTAGTCAATACTTCAAAAGGCTTACAGTTTTGAGATTTGATTATTTTTGTTCATTAGGTTTGTTTAAAAAAAGTGAATATTTACTTTAGGGGTGGGACGATACAGGTACCTCACGATTCAATTCTGTGGCGATATGTGGTCCACGATATGATAATATCACGATTCGCGATATCTACGATATTGAATATATTGGAAGAAATTTCATCAACGATATATCACGATATATGTGACTGAAAAGAAAAAGAAGGAATAAGGAAATTTTATGCATTTATTAATGCCAACATTTCCAACATTGTGCAAAGAAATATGCATTTGCATAATAACTCACTGACTCCTGGTCTTAAATGTAAACACTGTACATCTAGACAGATAAAAGTGCATGAACATTACAAAACAACATGAACATTAACATGTGTAAACCATAATACTGAAACGTCAGTAGTAAGTTACTGTAAACAGTGGACACATCAAGGCATATTCTTCTTGAGGAACACTAACTGATCAGCATGCTCAGCACACCTCTGAGCAGAGATTATGTCAAATAAATTTGGCGATGGATTTAGTGATACTCTGTGCCCTCGGCGACCCAAAGGGGAGCTTTGCTTTGAACGCAGTAGTGATTGTCGGCTGACTTGGTTTGCCCTCATTATCACCAGAGAGTAGTTCACCGTGATAGCGAACGAGGTGCATTTGCAGATTCGTAGTGTTGCTGTTATATTTCATCTTTGCAAAGCAGTTCTTGCAGATCGCATAGTCTTTATCCAGTGCCTTTCCGTCGACTGTCTCGTAAAACCCGAAGTGTCTCCACACTTTAGAGTGGAAACTAGCGGGTGGGTCTTTGATTTAGTTTTTTTTCTTTCACCATTCTTCTCGCTTCTCTTTTTTTCTGCAATTCTCTGTTGTTGTTAGTTAACTTGTGTTCTTCACCGGCCGCTGTTTGCGCCACTTTACCCCTATTTACTCGAACAGCGCGCCCCGCAAACAGAATGGTAGATATTGGGTAGTGACAGTGACACTGACAACGGGTAAATTAATCATTTTGTGTTGTAATAAAATATCGATATTGGGCGTTAGTGTATCGATTATTTATTGCGACAGAGAGCACAACAATATATTGCAATATCGATTTTTTTTCCCACCCCTAATTTACTTGTTCTAGTCTTATGTTTGTCAGTCTGCAAGTGTTGACTGTTTAATGACTATTACTATTATAACAGTCTATTATGGATAGAATGCAACTACAAAATATCTGTTCTAGTAGATTATTGTTTGTGTAACAGGACACCGAAGATGGGGCAAAAGGAGTGTCTATTGCCATTCTGTGTGTTTTGGCAGATGACACCCAGGCGACATCACCCGAGGTTGTAAATATTGCTGTTGTGTTGGAGCAGGTCGTCGTTTTGAAAGATCTCCCATGTCCTATCCTCAAGCTCTTAAGTACACTTTTGACACCATTCAGAATGTTTTCATAGAGCTGGGATCTTGATGCACCAAACGTGTACTTTCTCTGAAGAACAAACTGTTATAAAGAAAATCAGTAATCAGAAAATCAAAAATCAGTTGCAGTAAGCATGTCTGTTCTTATAAATGGTTGTTTAAAATTGAGGGATAGTTCATCCAAAAATGAAAACTCTTATTTTGTTACATTTATACAGGTTTGTAACAACATGGGAGTAACAAAATGACATGATTTTCATTTTTGGGTGAACTATCCTTTTAAATAAAACTGTAAAAAAGTGTTTTAAATGTGGTAATTTGAAAAGGTTTAGATTACAGAACATGTCAAGACATTAAACACATTTTATTGTTGGATACAAAGAAAAATCCTAAATTGATACCAACAAGTTTTATGCTGTTTTTGTGTACAGTTAAGTGATTTAATGAGAAATTGTATTGCACTGATTTTGTTGGTGTTTCTCAAAGACTTACTGTTTGTCAATTTTATTTGGGTAACACACATATTCTGAATGCCTTCGGCAGAATTTGAATGAGCAATTTTAATCTAGATTAATTTCAAGATCACAGTGAGATTAATCTAGATTAAAAAAAAAATAATCTATGCCCACCACTGATAAATATATATATAAATATATATATATATATATATATATATATATATATATATATATATATATATATATATATATATATATATATATATATATATGCAAAAACTTTAAAATATAAAATTAATATTGATCTCATGTTGGTGCTGCACTGAAACCAAGATGGCTCATTTTTACCTCCTTTTTGCCTGCATTTAGTATTTTTGGGTTATACATTCTAGGGTTTTTTGCATCCCTTTACATGCCCCAATTTGCAATTCTTATAATATCAAGAGAAATGCATGACAAAGAGTCATCATAGATTTCTCACCCAGGGACATGAGCTCATCCAAAAGGCTGATGCCCATCTCTTGTGAAGACGGTGTCTTAGAGGGAAATTCACAGAAAGACTGAGCTGAAGGAGAGATATCCAGCCCTGTCAGATCCAAGAGAGCAGTACTGCGGCCTATGGACACCATGTCCAACCATGAACTCTATTACACAAGAAATTCCCACGAGCCAAAAACCACAGAATAAATTTATCTTTAGACTTCACTGAGCTTAAGGAAGGCATTAGTGCTGTACCTGTGAGTCTGGCAGTGCTGCTGGTGTCTCCATTCACCTCCTCACCTTTCACCAGCTGTATGATTTATCACCTGATTTATCACCTGTGTTAGGCTGTCATTCGCCTGTAAGATCTCAGCTGAAGACAGACACAAAGCAAGCATCAGAAACTGACTAATTCAGTTTTGAGTCAAGTCACCTTTATTTTAATAGTGCTTTATACAATAAAGGCTGTCATAGAAGCTTCCAGAAATATGTGAGGCGCTCTCTTTGCTGTAATCTTCCAGTAACTGTGTGAGAAGCCCAACACTCTCCTTTACTTCCTGAATTGCATTCACTCTCTGTGACACCTTCTCCATACGCTTCTGATCCTGAAAACAAAATATATGAATTACACACTGCAGATCGTCAGAGCTCACACAGTAAAATGTACAAGTCACTGACTAATTCTTACTTAATGTATACATTTTCGATACTTTGAAATTCACCATTCACAAAAAAAACCCTCAAAAGACGTTAAACCTGTTAAACGTCAAGAATGTAAAACTTGTATATCCTGGTTCTGTTCTTCTGACAGCTGGATTAAAAAGAACAGATATATAAATAAATATTTTATATATATATATATATATATATATATATATATATATATATATATATATATATATATATAAAATGCTCTCACTATTTTTAAATCTGAGTTTTTAGCCTTTTCCCGCATTTGCATACTAGAGAGAATCGGGTCTGGCTTCATTGTACAGAATATGTGTTAGAAATGTGTGTATTGCTTGTGCTTCCACTCGTTATTTTATTATTTTACTTTAGATATGCTTTCCTTTCTGCTTTTTGGAATGCAGTACGTATTAGACGCAACAAAATACAAAATAAATCACATACTGACAGACTTTCACGTGCACTTTGTGTTTGTTTGTCCTGAAGCTCGATCTAAGCTTTGGTTAAATGCGCTTGCATCTACTTTTATGATAAGAAATTGATGCAAACAGTCAGTTATGTTTTTAGAACAGGACAAAACATCTGATATGTGGAAACCGATCTGGGCATTAGTGTGAATGCAGCCTATTAAAACTGCCACTGTTCATGAACTCATCAGTAATAATCAAACAGCAATAATGCTAAGGAAAACAGAAAAACCCATAACTATGTTTGCCTGTAAACTTTATGCTTAAAGTACTCTTTGATACTGAAACTGATTTTTGTTTATCACTTGTAATTGTCTTTTCCCCCATTTATTACTTTATGTTGGCTTGTATGTTTAAAACTATATTTACTTTGTTTAATTCTTAACAGTAATTAAGAAATTAATTATTACTATTAATTAATATAATTATTTTAAAAAGTAGACTACTTATATACATACTTGAAAGGTCCCATTCCTCGTGATCCCATGTTTCAAACTTCAGTTAGTGTGTAATGTTGTTGTTAGAGTATAAATAATATCTGTAAAATTATGAAGCTCAAAGTTCAATGCCAAGCAAGATATTTTATTTAACATAATTCGCCTACTTCCTGCAGTAACGACGTCACTAGAACCATTTTTTGACTAACCTCCGCCCACAGGAATACACAAAAAAGGGGCGTGGTCTTGTTGCTCTCCGACGGAGAAGAGGAAGAGCTGCGTTTGTCACCATGTCATCGAAACGCTGTTATTTTCATCTCGGAGTCCAATCATCTTTGTTTGGCCTTTCCAAGGACACTGTACTCAGAGATCAATGGTTACAATTTATGTTTAACTGGGTTCCCGAAAATTATAATCAACATGTAAAACTATGTGCAGCACCAGTTAGAATTTTTAAAGCATCGAAAATACATTTTGGTCCAAAAATAGCAAAAAACTATGACTTTATTCAGCATTGTCTTCTCTTCCGTGTCTGTTGTGACAGAGAGTTCAATGCAAAGCAGTTTGAACCATTTCACCAAATCGAACTGAACAGTTTTAAATGGTTCGCGTCTCCAATACGCATTAATCCACGAATGACTAAAGCTGTTAACTTTTTTAAATGTGGCTGACACTCCCTCTGAGTTCAAACAAACCAATATCCCGGAGTAATTAACTCAAACAGTACACTGACTGAACTGCTGTGAAGAGAGAACTGAAGATGAACACCGAGCCGAGCCAGATAACGAACAACAGACTGACTCGTTCTGTGTTCCGAAGATAAAATGAGGTCTCACGGGTTTGGAACGACATCAGGGTGAGTTATTAATGACATAATTGTGATTTTTGGTTGAACTATCCCTTTAAGTATCAATCACAGTACACATAATAAAACTATAGTAAAATAAACAAAACATCATGACATCCTAAACTGTATCTCAACAACCTTTGATTTCTCCTCATCCTCAAAGATGGCATTTTTGGGCCGGGGTGGTGGAGGAGGGCAGGGCTTGTCATCAGGAATGTCTGGGTCCTGTTTAATGATTCCTAAAAGGAGATGCATAAACAATGTAGATCATGTATAACTAAAACACTCCACAACACTAACATAGGACAAACAGTGAGTCCCATGTGAGAGCTTTATCATTTTACACATAAGCACATTGTTTTTTGTTTACCATTACTTTTAAAAGCATTCACAAAAGTACCAATGTCAGAATAGCTTTTGACCACACGTGTATCAGCTGTAAGATGTAGTTAAATACATATTCATTTTGACAAATCGGGCAGGTTACCTTGTTTTTTAAGCATCTGATAAGCATCAGAAATCTTTGTCTCTTCTGGTAAACTAACAGTCCAGCTGTACATAATTTCTAAAACTTTTTTCTTCACTGGTTCTGGGGCTCGAGAACCAAGATACTGTAACAAAAATTTAGTACAGGGACAGTTACTGAAACTGAATTTAAGTTAAAAGAAATATTTAAGACTATTTAGCAAATTAAAGATACTGACTACTAATAATCCCATTCTAAGCAGGAATTCTCCTCAGTATAAGGTTCATAACTGCACAGGTCTGCATTTACTAGATAAGCCTGCTTTCGGCACCAATTTCTTTGTCTTAATGCTTCTCTTATCAGATGCTCTTATCATCTGATCGTGGTTGTATCTCTCTATAAGTTCTATTGGATCTTAGTGCTTTTGACCACAACATTCTTTTGCATAGACTTTAACACTTTGTTGGCATTAATGGAAGTGCATTAGCATGGTTTGAATTTCTTCGTATTAGTCGATATAAAAAACTGATTGACGAGTAATTTCTTACTGCTAAATTCTGGAAAAACAGAGGTGTTAATTATAGGACCTAAAAACTCGGCATGTAATATCCTAGAACATTGTCTAAGACTTGATGGCTGCTCTGTCAATTCTTTTTCATCAGTTAGGAACCTAGGTGTGCTATTTGATCGCAATCTTTCCTTAGAAAGCCACGTTTCTATCATTTGTAAAACTGCATTTTTCCATCTCAAAAATATATCTAAATTACGGCCTATGCCCTCAATGTCAAATGCAGAAATGTTAATCCATGCATTTATGACCTCAAGGTTAGATTATTGTAATGCTTTATTGGGTGGTTGTTCTGCAAGCTTAGAAAACAAACTACAGCTAGTCTAAAATGCAGCAGCAAGAATTCTTACTAGAACCAGGAAGTATGACCATGTATCATACATTGTATAGATTTTAAAATATTGCTTATTACTTATAAAGCCCTGAATGGTTTAGCACCTTAGTATTTGAGTGAGCTCCTTTTACATTATAATCCTCTACATCCGCTATGTTCTCAAAACTCAAAACTGCGGGTGGCAGATCCTTTTCCTATTTGGCCCCTAAACTCTGGAATAACCTACCTAACATTGTTCGGGAGGCAGACACACTTTTGCAGTTTAAATCTAGATTAAAGAGCCAGTAAGATGAAAATTCTAAGCTTCCTATCACTGTTTATAAGTCCTGTACATTAGGTTTAAATCCATCCAAGGTTAAAAAACATTGTCATTTTGTCAAAATATCATTTTAAAATTCTCAGAGATCCCCAAACGGTTTGCGCGAAGCTGTTCAAAAGATTCAGTTTCCTTAAACCCCACCTTTCGGTAGCATACTGTGTTCTGACTGGTCAACTAACATAACCAGTTTGGATTGGTTGTTCCGCACACACCTCCACGGTAAACTATGCGTTAGCATCTGTTTGGGGTGAATTATGTCTTATTCCTCTCATCGCGAAGCAAACAGTAAAATAAAAAACTTGAACAGTCTCGCTGCTTTTTCTTCTGTGTGGGTGTATTCAAGCCGCGCGCTTCAGTTTGAATCTGAATAGCACGTTGAGCACGGGGGCGTGGTCACATTAGAATGAAGGGAGACATGAAAAACAGACATTGCGTTGTTTTCATATGGATTACTTTATCACAGAATATTTGTTAGCACCACTTGTTTAGTTTTAAAGTAGACATGTCAAGCTTTCTATAGATATCTCTCTCATGTCTCTTCGTTGAGAATTCACGGAGTTACACTTCATTTTAATGACGTGTTTGTACATGACGATCAGCACAAACAAAGGCTGCAGACAGCACACATACTGATAAGACGCTCGGGAGAAAACAGACACATAACTTCATAATCATACTTCGCGTTGTGATTCGGAGATGCTCGTTGTTCTAAATAAAGTTGGTTATGAACCATCTTTTATGGCCAAACGCTTTGAAAATCCCGCTGTACTCACCGAGATTAGAAAAGCAGTCATCAGTGAAATGTTGTGAACACAACAAAAGGGATTTGTTGTACTGCTCTGGTAATGTGGTGAAAATGAATTTTAGCCATTGGTTCTTCTGATCTTCTATCTTTGGCAGTGAAAATAAAACAAACAGTCTCCTCAACATGATGCTATCACACCAAACAGAGCGTCTGTGTGTGGGGGTGGGGCAGGTCAGAGTTCCGTTTCTCCCAACACGGTAGGCGGAGATTATTATGCAAAGTGCTCCTAGTGACGTACATAGAGATGGGCAAAAGATTTGAAATCTATAAAGACTTGTTTCAGCGATTCAGAGTCGACTCCTTACTTTAGAAGCCAATAACTTTATAAATCGTGTACTATTTGGTTTAATTATTTGCACATTGTTTACACAGATGGACAGCTACATCATACACTGTACACAGGTAATTTTTGATTTCCCATCTGTGTGGCTCTTTAAAGACATCTCCATCTCTTTAAACTGGCTTACACATAACATGCTAATATGCTTTTAATATCCAAATCCGTTAAAGGATTTTTAGGCTGCATTAATTAGGTAAACCGGAAACACTTCCCATAACACCGGATGTACTTGCTACATCATTAGAAGAATGGCATCTACGCTAATATTAGTCTGTTTCTCTCTTATTCCGAGGTCCCCATAGCCACCAGATCCAGTCTGTATCCAGATCACAGGGTCCCTGCAGTTACCCGGATCCAGTACGTATCCAGACCAGACGGTGGATCGGCACCTGGAAAGGACCTCTACATCCCTGGAAGACAGCGGAGACCAGGACAACTAGAGCCCCAGATACAGATCCCCTGTAAAGACCTTGTCTCAGACGTCCACCAGGACAAGACCACAGGAAACAGATTATTTTATAGCACAATCTGACTTTGCCGCAGCCTGGAATTGAACTGCTGGTTTTGTCTGGTCAGAGGAGAACTGGCCCCCCAACTGAGCCTGGTTTCTCCCAAGGTTTTTTTCTCACTGATTGCGTTTCAGTTCCTTGCCGCTGTCTCCTCTGGCTTGCTTAGTTTGGGTCACTTCATCTACAGCGATATCATTGACTTGATTGCAAATAAATGCACAGACACTATTTAAACTGAACAGAGATGACATCACATCACTGAATTCAATGATGAACTGCCTTTAACTGTCATTTTGCATTATTGGAGAATATGATGTACGATCTTAGAGCCAGGATAAGTTTCCAAAGGGACATTAGGGACTGTAACATCCTTTGTTTGTCTGAAACGTGTCTCACGCCCCTGGTCCCGGATGCTGCTGTAACGCCGTCTGAAAACTTCTGTTTCACGGATGGACAGGACAGCCGAGGCCGGCAAATCCAAAGGCGGAGGAGTGCGTTTCATGATTAACAAGAAATGGTGTGACCCCAGGAATATCTCCACTCTGTCGCGCTCCTGTTCGCCTCATCTGGAACATTTATCCATTATTTGCCGCCCATTCTATCTGCCTCGGGAGTTTTCATCGATCATCATAACTGCTGTTTACATCCCTCCACAAGCAGACACTGGCTTGGCTTTGTCTGAGCTTCCCGATGCGCTCAGTGGCAATATCAACAAACATCCTGACGCTGCTATTATCATTGCCGGGGACTTTTACAAAGCCAAACTCAGGCAAGTTATGCCTAATTTTTATCAACATGCATCCTGTCCAACCAGAGGACCAAATACACTGGATCATTTCTACACTCAGTTTAAAGGGGGTGAAATGCTATTTCATGCATACTGAGTTTTTTATACTGTAAAAGAGTTGGATTCCCATGCTAAACATGGACAAAGTTTCAAAAATTAAGTTGTACGTTTGATTTTTGTTCCAAAAATACTCCTTCCGGTTTGTCACAAGTTTCGGAAAGTTTTTTTCGAGTATGGGTCTGTGTGACGTTAGATGGAGCGGAATTTCCTTATATGGGTCCTAAGGGCACTTCTCCCGGAAGAGCGCGCGCTCCAGTATAGCAGAGTACTGAGAGCACAGACATTCACTGATCAGAGCGAGAGCGTCGCGAAATGTCACAAAAGAAGTGTGTTTTTGGTTGCGAGGGCAAGACAACCCTGCACAGATTACCAAAAAAAAAAACCAAAAAAACATTATGGGACCAGTGGACGGAGTTTATTTTTAAAGAGCATCGACGGAGTTGTGCAAGTGTTTTTGTTTGTTCCCTGCATTTCGAAGATGCTTGTTTTACAAACAAGGCCCAGTTTGACGACGGATTTGCGTATCGTTTATTTCTTAAGGATGATGCAATCCCAACGAAAAAGGGTCACGATCGTGTGTTGGAACCGCAGGCGGTGAGTAAAACTGCTTCAAATATCTCTTCCTCCTTGTTAGTGTGTCCGCCTTCCATGCCGGAGACCCGGGTTCGAGCCCCGCTCGGAGCGTGTCATTGCTGCTGCTGCTCTCGTTCAGTTTCAGCCTCGGGATCTGATTCTGGATCATAAATAAACGGCTGAATCTGACTGTTAGCCATGGTTTGTTTTGGATGATGTTTTTTTTTCCTCACGGTAAAGTCACAACTTCCAAACGCTCTCAACGCAAAAGCCTACTCGCGCTCTTGAGTCTTTAGCTCCGCCCACACGTCACGCCTCCAGCGGCTCGTGTTTTTCCAAAAAAAAAAAAAAAAAAAATCGGCACAGAGTATTTTTCTCTTATAAATATAATAAAACTAAAGACTTTTTGGAGATATGAAGGATGAAGTACTACTCTATAGGTATCCAAGATTAACAGGAGATTGAGTGAAAATGAGCATTTCACCCCCCCCCCTTTAATATATTTTTGTAATGTTGATTTTTCTTCATTGTTACTACCTTATGCACTTCAAGTGTTTTGAGATGAAATATTTAACCTGGAAATGGTCTTTATGTATTAGCCAGGGCTCGACATTAATGCTTGTCCAGGACAAGTGGATTTTGTGACTGGGCAAGTGAAAGAGAATTTTAATTGCCCGAACGGGCAAGTAACCTGATCAAAATTTTAATAAAAAACAATAACTAGGGCAACACATTTTGGCGAGAATGATTCCGATTTTATTACTTTCAGCGTAAACGGTGACTAATAACGGATAATGCTATTGACAGTCTCAAGGTCGCGTCAGCTGAGGCTCGTGCAGCTCGTCTGACTCACGGAGAAATCAACACTATTAATGCAACAGCATGAACAATACTGCGATAGAAAAAAATCTAAATAATCTGTATAATATGTGCAACATCACACGACCAGGAGTGATGTTTTCCCAACTTTCAGCTCAATTGCAAATGTGATACTGATTTTATACATCTTCAGTTAAATATACAAGTAATGTTAACTGGCTTACATTTAAGAGACATTGTGGATCGTTTTTGCTCCATTTCAAACAAAAATAGTTCTAAGCAAAGCCACAGCAGAACGGTCGCGCATCTCCGAGCAACACACGTCTTTCGTTACTAAATTATTCTTTTTTGAATGAGTCAATGATTTGAAACTTGAATTGAATCGAATGATTCAGTGAGCAATTTATAAAAACGGTTACTTGCTTCATTTATTGAACGAATCAGCCGTTTGAACGAATCGGTTGAATCAATGATTCACTCATTAAGACAGTGACTTGTCACCACCTACTGGTGGTTTAATGTCATAATTAAAAGTATCATTGCATTTTTCCAACATTTCATATTTTGTATGTCAAAAAAGTAAAACATTAATCTAATAACATTATTTATGCATTTGGACAGATGGAGTTTTTTTTAACTGATTTCATTTTAATAATAACAACCATAATATCTTATTATAATTTAATGTATTGATTACATTTAAGAATTCAACGTAAATGTAGACATCTACATTTAATCAGTTTAGAAAAATAAGTTCCTTCATAAAGTTAAAAAGTGTAACAGAGCACTGATGAGACAGTTTCAGAATAAATTACATTTGTGAAAAAAAAACAAGTTCATGCAAAAGCTTAATGTTGAGCCCTGTATTAGCAATGTTATTGCTGTTTCATCCTCTTTAATATATTTATTTTTGTAATGTTGTTATTGATTGTCTTTTCCTCATTGTTACTATGCACTTAAAATGGTTTGTGATGGATAGAAATGTCATCGCTGTGTGAGTTTAGTCTTTTTCAAAATTCATGTTTGCAATGTAGCTATTGTTTGATGTTTTTCATTGATTCAGTCATATACATTCCTAGTGTGTTTTTTTTTTTGATTAAATATTCTACCTAGTAGTGATAATTGCTGTGAATTTAATGTTTTTTTTTTTTTTATATTGGTTTTCTAAATTTACTTTATAATAAGTAAATATGCTTAAAAATCATATGATGTGATTTTGTTTTTTTCAGTGTTACTACACTGAAAAAAATGATACTTTGGATTAACTTAAAAAAATTGCTGTAATTTGTTACAGCTAATTTTTTTAGATTTTCTCAAATTGTATTTATGATTTAGTTAAAACCATAAATTTTGATTTAACGTCAAACCAAAATTTTAATTTTTTTCCAACACAACGTTTTACTTTAACCCAAAGTAATAATATTGTTTGTTACAAAAAACATGTCATTTTTTTGCTTTGATACAACCTAGTGTTTTTATTTTAGAAAAACTTAACATTTACAATTACATCCAAGTTAAGTTTTTACTTTGAAATAAACTAATTAAATAGATGTAATTAGTTTCTCAAATAATTTTTTTTATTTAGTTGAAACTATACATTTTTACTTGATGTAAATCAAAATTTTGCTTTGGTTCTAATTATTTTTTTTTTTCATTTTGGAAAAACTAATATTTTCAGTTCAATAAAATAAATTGAATTTTTACTTTGGAAAAAATTAATAAAATTGATGTAATTTTGTTACAAGTTATTAGATTAGGTTTTCTTAAGTTGAATTTTTTACTCAGAACAAACTATCAATTTTAATTATAACAAAGTCAAAAAATTTAGGTCAATATTATAATGCCTCAATAAAAAACCCAAAGTTGCTCCCATATTCAAGTTTTGTTGTACAAAATACCTTGTTTGTTTCGGTCTGTAGCTCATTTTCCTTAAATAAAGACACAAAAAATAACTTCAAAAGGACTGAAATTTAATTCTGCAAGAATTACATCTCTTTTTTTTTAATGAATGAATGCTTTATTTCGAACATAAACATAAAACAAGTAACAAAAGAAAGTAAACTGAAAATAAAAAGACAAACAAACCAAACAATTAATGATAATAATATGAAACCAACATGTCCGAAAAGGAGTAGGATGAAGCATAAGCCTATTAAAACCTACCCCTTCTCCACTATTCAATAAACAATCAGTTTTCCCTAATGAACATATTTACATAATACCTATCTACAAAAAATAGAAAATAAATAAATTAAGAAAACAAATTCATAAATTATTTTTTACCGATTGCTACATGTTTTACTTTTAAAACATGTTCGCAGACCATGTAACATCCACAGCTGTGACAGTAAATATGGTATGACCTTTTTTGTAACAGCAATTAAGTGCAATACAGTTTCTACACTGTACAAACTTGGCTAGATTAACAAAAAAAAAAAAAACAAGTGCTTAAGAGTCCCACATCAATATTGAGCACATTACCAATCAATGAAACAGTAAAATATGTAAAACCTGAGTAATGTAATGCAATAGCCTTTAATAACTGTAAAACTGTTTAAAAGTTAAAGGGATAGTTCACCCAAAAATCATAATTATGTAATTAATAACTCACCCTCATGTCGTTCCAAACCCGTGAGACCTCCGTTCATCTTCAGAACACAGTTTTAAGATATTTTAGATTTAGTCCGAAAGCTCTCAGTCCCTCCATTGAAGCTGTGTGTACGGTATACTGTCCATGTCCAGAAAGGTAAGAAAAACATCATCAAAGTAGTCCATGTGACATCAGAGGGTCAGTTAGAATTTGTTGAAGCATCAAAAATACATTTTGGTCCAAAAATAGCAAAACTACGACTTTATTCAGCATTGTCTTCTCTTTCGTGTCTGTTGTGAGAGAGTTCAAAACAAAGCAGATTGTGATATCCGGTTCGTGAACGAATCATTCGATGTATCCGGATCTTTTTGAACCATTCAGTTCGATTTGGTGAACAGGTTCAAGAAGATCCGGTTACATCGAGTGATTCGTTCTTTGATGATGTTTTTCTTACTTTTCTGGACATGGACAGTAGACCGTTCACACAGTTTCAATGGAGGGACTGAGAGCTCTCGGACTAAATCTAAAATATCTTAAACTGTGTTCCCGAAGATGAACGGAGGTCTTACGGGTTTGGAACGACATGAGGGTGAGTCATTAATAACATAATTTTGCTATTTGGGTGAACTATCCCTTTAATGTTAACGATGTGCCCAAATATCTATACCACAAAACAACTTGACAATAAATTGAGTTTAACATCAGTTTAAAGTTTTTTTCATTGAACAGTAATTCATTAACCTGCAATGTTTTTGAGTACAAGCTCTAAAACAGAACCAAATACAACGTATTCAAATGTATTTCTCTTTGCTAATTTACTTTCACAGCTTAACACTGAGGCTGAGAACTTTGTGCATCATTTTCTTTGGTTCAATCTCCATAAATAACTTTTGTAGTGCATCAAAGGTGTGTTCCAGCTCACCTGGATAGCTCAAGTTCAGCACATAAATTAGGCCAAATAACATCGCACATGCATGTGCGACTGATGGCAACCTGTTCAGCACTTTCACACCTTCAATCACTATACCAATGTCATGTGGTGGTTGGAGAGAATCACCCTCTTCCCTGATGACGAACACAGCCATTGTGGAACTTGCAAGCTCTGTTTCAGCTTCATTCCTCTGGACAACTGAAAAAAGACGAGCTACAAGTTATTCTGATGAAACCAGTTTCCAATGTACCGACATAAAAGGACACAGACAGTTCCCAAAATCAAATAAAAAATGTTGATGATGAGATTAAGCTGGTTTATATTACATAGACAAGACTCAGGATTCACATTCGTCTGATTGCCAGAGACAAGCAAGTTTTCGACTAGGATGATTATAAATTGTAAGTAAAACGCCCTGCTGACGACTTGGTTTTGGTCTCTAGCTAATTTAAAATTTAATGAAATAATGCACAAAAAAAAGCAGCATTTTCTCATCAAAATATGACCAAATTAGCATTTTCCCAGCAACACTTTCTTTTGCTTCCACATGGGCAAGGGTGGCAATGTGTCAGATGCATCCTTTATCATTATAAAAGCTTATGGATTCATGCAAAACTACTCACCAGATACTCCTTAATGAGTTGGTCCAGGTCTTCCCCGAAGTAGAGAATTAGATACTTCAGCAGACAATCTTTTTTCATCTTTTCATATTGACTTCAAGGCTCTAGAGGAATACAGACACACAAATGTATATTTTTACATTTTAAATCGGAAACATGGACAACACTAAGATGGGGACAGAGTTACAGTAATTGTGATCATATTTAGGTCTTTACCTGAAGTCTTAAGGTATAAAGGTAGCATGAAAAGACATAATTGTGATGTTTTGCAGGAACAATATAAAAGAAGATTTATCCTGCTTTAAGTCTTTCACAGTCAACTATAGGTACATATACAAATGATAAAATGTTACCTTTGGCACAACATAGTTAGCACGTGGGCTTTCTCGCTAAACACAGAGACCGTCATGTTGCGAATGGAAGAGAGAGAAAAGTGTGTGTGTGTGTGACAGTGACCGTGTATCCACATGCTGTATGGTTGTTGCCAATGAAGTATAGCCCCATCGACGTGGTTGTGTATGATTTGGCAATAGGGGACAGTTGGTGAAAAAACATGTTTAAAAATTATCGGGAGGTGCTTGTAACGTGCTAGGCTCGGCTTGTAATTCCGCTCACACGCTGCAAGCCGCGACCATGCGAGCATCACCGATTCCACTCGATTTCTCCCGAGTGAAAAAAATCATCTGCAGCAAAACAAAAATAGTGTCTGTGACTGTTTTGTTGCAACTGATAAGACAGTTGTTTTTATTATGAGATTCATTTAATTAAAAAGAAATATATTCTTATTTCTAAAAACATGATATATTGTGAATTATTACTGATAATATATTGATTATTGCAGTATTGCCATATCGTGATATTATCGGTATCGTGATATATAGCCTTGCATTTTGACCCAGCGTCAAATCATAAATTTAACCTCTTAAGCCCCACCTAAACAGAGCACATTCTCTCCAGTTTGGCATCACCCAAAGCTTAAAAAAAAAGCATCAAAATGGCGACAAAAACGAGGATGAAAACGCAACAAAAATGTGACAAAAAAAGAGAGTAAAACCTGAAATAAACATACTGGAAAAGTAACAAAAGAGGGACAAAAAAACATGACAAAAAAATAAAAAACATGACAATAAAACCATGAAAAAAAAAAGAGCGATGAAAAAGCCAAAAACACAACAAAACACTGCAAATCCATTCAATGTTTAGTTTTGAAAAAAGTTATGTGGTTCTGTCCACACGGTGAAGGTGGGAGTGGTTCAGGATGGATTCTCGTGTGTTTGTAAACTCACAAATACAGCAGAATTCAGCTTGCTGACAAGGTAACGATCTAACAATACTAATAGGAAAATATCTTTAAAAAATATTTTTAAGTTTGACATAGAAAGATACTGTTAAATGCAGAGCCCAGTGCAGTGTTTTTGGATGTTAATATTCGCATGAATCAAGTAAAAATAAAAAGTTTGCATGATATAGCTCCTTTAAGTGACCAAACTGGACACATAACCAACATATGATAACTTCTCCGAGGGAAATAAAACCATGAGAGTGTCACTGGATTAGAGTGCATTTACCATTTCCAGTAAAATGGCACTTAATTATAATTTTTTTAAACTAATTTCAATCCATAATTGTAACATTCTAATTCAGAATACAGAGATGTACCGAGACGTCACGTGATCACATGACACCCCAAAACTTTGGTTTAACCTTAAACTACAATTCAAGTTAAAGTAATATTTTAAAGTTTGTCTAAAGGGCGTAACACTTACTTTGAGGCAAAGTAAAAACAGAAGGTATAAACTGAAAATCACAATTTTCCATTGGACCAATGTAAATATATATTTTGAATGGATTGCACTGATTTTTCACTTTTTTCAGTGATAGCAAACACTAACAGCAAGGTACATTAGTGTTAGTGTTTTGCAAGTATCAACTGTCCATACATTGCACTTGGAAAAATAAGATTTTGTGGTTCCTTTTGGTGAATTAAATATATATATATATATATATATATATATATATATATTTTTTTTTTTTTTTTTAAGTACAAGGCTAACTGAATATATGTGATATCAAATAAGGGTTAGCACAAAATGTAATCTAAATGTAATCCAAAAGTAATCAGATTACGTTACCAAAAATGTGTAATCTAAGAGATTATATTACTGACTACAAATGTAGTTTTTCATGTAATCTGTAATCAGTAACTTATTACAATTCATAAGTAATCTACCCAGCTCTGTTGGCGGGAAAGTAACTTATCCAACAGAAAAGCATTAAAAACTGCTAGATTCGATTACTTTTCTACCCCAGGTATTTAGTCAATACAGTGGCTAAATTAACGAAAAATAAAGCCTCAACAAGTGTTGACATTTCCCATTCCGATCAAATCATTAAACAGGTTCTCCCCACTCAGTGATGCACCCACTGAGAAACCTGATGAAAGTGCTCTAGTTATTGGTGATTCTATTGTACGGAACATGAATATAGAGACACCAGCCACCATAGTCAAATGTTTACCGGGAGCTAGAGCACCTGACATCTTGGCAAATTTAAAAGTGCTGGCTAATGCTAAACGTAAATACAGTAAGATTGTTATTCATGCCGGCGCTAATGATGTTCGACTTCGCCAGTCAGAGATCACTAAAAATAACTTTAAAGAGGTGTGTGAACTTGCAAGCACGATGTCAGACACTGTAATATGCTCTGGTCCCCTCCCTGCTTACCGTGGTGACGAGATGCATAGCAGATTGTCATCACTCAATGGCTGGATGTCTAAGTGGTGCCCACAGAATAACATAGGTTTCATAGACAATTGGACGAGCTTTTGGGGCAGACCTGACCTGTTTAAAAGAGATGGTCTTCATCCCTCCTGGGGTGGCGCCACTCTTCTCTCTAGAAATATGGCAAATAGTCTTACTTGACGCAGACAGACTGGCTAAACCGACCGTCTGCTAGCTGCCTCCCGTCACAGAGGTCAGTTAATTCTCAGCACATAGAGACTCTTTCACCTAGATATCACACAATAGAGACTGTGTCTGTTCCCCGAACTAGAAATTACAAAAAACGTCCAAAACAAGTTAAGGTTAACAATTTAATTGAGGTTCAACAAATAAAAAACAAATGCAATATGGATAAACAAATGATAAAGCTTGGCTTATTGAATATCAGATCCATTTCTACGAAAACACTTTTTGTAAATAATATGATAACTGATCATAATATAGATGTGCTCTGTTTGACAGAAACCTGGCTAAAACCTGATGATTACATTATTTCAAATGAGTCCACCCCCCAAGATTACTGTTATAAACACGAGCCACGTCTAAAAGGCAAAGGGGGATTTGTTGCTTCAATTTATAACAACGTTTTCAGGATTTCTCAGAGGGCAGACTTCAAGTATAACTCGTTTGAAGTAATGGTGCTACATATAACATTATCCAGAGAAACAAATGTTAATGATAAATCCCCTGTTATGTTTGTACTGGCTACTGTATACAGGCCACCATACAGACTTTATTAAAGAGTTTGGTGATTTTACATCCGAGTTAGTTCTGGCTGCAGATAAAGTTTTAATAGTTGGTGATTTTAATATCCATGTCGATAATGAAAAAGATGCATTGGGATCAGCATTTATAGACATTCTGAACTCTATTGGTGTTAGACAACATGTTTCAGGACCTACTCATTGTGGAAATCATACTCTAGATTTAATACTGTCACATGGAATTGATGTTGATAGTGTTGAAATTGTGCAGCCAAATGATGATATCTCAGATCATTATTTAGTTCTGTGCAAACTTCATATAGCCAAAATTGTAAATTCTACTTCTTGTTACAAGTATCGAAGAACCATCACTTCTACCACAAAAGACTGCTTTTTAAGTTATCTTCCTGATGTATCCAAATTCCTTAGCATATCCAAAACCTCAGAACAACTTGATGATGTAACAGAAACTATGGACTCTCTCTTTTCTAGCACTTTAAACACAGTTGTTCCTTTACGCTTAAGGAAGGTTAAGGAAAACAGTTTGACACCATGGTATAATGAGCATACTCGCACCCTAAAGAGAGCAGCCCGAAAAATGGAGCGCAGCTGCCTAAAAACTCTGCTTGTAATAACCTAGAACATTGTCTAAGACTTGATGGTTGCTCTGTCAATTCTTCGTCATCAGTTAGGAACCTAGGTGTGCTATTTGATCGCAATCTTTCCTTAGAAAGCCACGCATTTGTAAAACTGCATTTTTCCATCTCAAAAATATATCTAAATTACGGCCTATGCTCTCAATGTCAAATGCAGAAATGTTAATCCATGCATTTATGACTTCAAGGTTAGATTATTGTAATGCTTTATTGGGTGGTTGTTCTGCACGCTTAGTAAACAAACTACAGCTAGTCCAAAATGCAGCAGCAAGAGTTCTTCGTAGAACCAGGAAGTATGACCATATTAGCCCGGTCCTGTCATCGCTGCACTGGCTCCCTATCAAACATCGTATAGATTTTAAAATATTGCTTATTACTTATAAAGCCCTGAATGGTTTAGCACCTCAGTATTTGAATGAGCTCCTTTTACATTATACTCCTCTACATCCGCTACGTTCTCAAAACTCAGGCAATTTGATAATACCTAGAATATCAAAATCAACTGCGGGCGGCAGATCCTTTTCCTATTTGGCGCCTAAACTCTGGAATAACCTACCTAACATTGTTCGGGAGGCAGACACACTCTTGCAGTTTAAATCTAGATTAAAGACCCATCTCTTTAACCTGGCTTATACATAACATACTTATATGCTTTTAATATCCAAATCCGTTAAAGGATTTTTAGGCTGCATTAATTAGGTAAACCGGAACAGGAAACACTTCACATAACACCCTATGTACTTGCTACATCATTAGAAGAATGGCATCTACGCTAATATTTGTATGTTTCTCTCTTGTTCTGAGGTCACCGTGGCCACCAGATCCAGTCTGTATCCAGATCAGAGGGTCACTGCAGTCACCCGGATCCAGTACGTATCCAGACCAGATGGTGGATCAGCACCTAGAAAGGACCTCTACTGCCCTGAAAGACAGCGGAGACCAGGACAACTAGAGCCCCAGATACAGATCCCCTGTAAATACCTTGTCTCAGAGAACCACCAGGACAAGACCACACGAAACAAATGATTCTTCTGCACAATCTGACTTTGCTGCAGCCTGGAATTGAACTCCTGGTTTCGTCTGGTCAGAGGAGAACTGACCCCCCAACTGAAGCCTGGTTTCTCCCAAGGTTTTTTTCTCCATTCTGTCACCGATGGAGTTTTGTTTCCGTGCCGTTGTCGCCTCTGGCTTGCTTAGTTGGGGTCACTTCATCTACAGCGATATCATTGACTTGATTGCAAGTAAATGCACAGACATTATTTAAACTGAACAGAGATGACATAACTGAATTCAATGATGAACTGCCTTTAACTATCATTTTGCATTATTGAGACACTGTTTTCCAAATGAATGTTGTTCAGTGCTTTGAAGCAATGTATTTTGTTTAAAGCGCTATATAAATAAAGGTGATTGATTGATTGATATATGTTACCCTTGGGAGATATCATCAGGAAACATGGTGTTAGCTTTCACTGTTATGCTGATGATACTCAGCTCTATATTTCTTCACGGCCCGGTGAAACACACCAATTTGAAAAACTAATGGAATGCATAGTCGAAATAAAAAACTGGACGATGAGTAATTTCTTACTGCAAAATTCTGAAAAAACAGAGGTGTTAATTATAGGACCTAAAAACTCTGTTTGTAATAACCTAGAACACTGTCTAAGACTTGATGGTTGCTCTGTCAATTCTTCGTCATCAGTTAGGAACCTAGGTGTGCTATTTGATCGGAATCTTTCCTTAGAAAGCCACGTTTCTAGCATTTGTAAAACTGCATTTTCCCATCTCAAAAATATATCTAAATTATGGCCTATGCTCTCAATATGTGGTTTTATTAACAAAGTTCGGGAGGAGCACGATCAGATAATCATCCAATTTGGCACAGGTGCATCTCGTTTAGCTAATCATCTTAAATAGCACACAAGCATATATATATATATATCCATCCATCTTCCTACCTCATTTCCCACGACAGTTTTTTGGCATGGACGGTTTGTCTGCATTCGGCTCGCTCTGTCTGCATTCGATTCGCTCTGTCTGTCATCTTATCACAGGCCCAATCTTCCTTCCGACTAAGATATCTATCCGTTGAACACCAACATCATCGCGTCAGCTGCTCTTCTCGCCAAGCCACACGTTGTGGCCAAAAGATCGTGCAAATCCCCGAGCTCGCCACACTCGACAACACGATTGTCCCGCCAGGACTGGGCTCTCTTATAATGCTGGATCGCAGCCGTGCTCCAGTTCTCACCACAGCAAGCCTTTCTCACTTTTTCGGCCGTGGCGCAATTCGATGCTGCCTCCACTAGCGGCGAAGACCGTACGTTGTAGTGATATGTCGTTCACGAAAGAATCATTTTTTGAATGAATCTTTTAGGCGAACTAATCATTCTCAGTTTACACTCATTTATGAAGAATTTTCCAGAGTTTTCATCCACACTGAGTGAGTTTCATATGAGTCTCAAAGAGATCGAGAGCTCTCATTCGTGAACGAAAGGACTAAACCGGTATACATGTCAAGTTGATTAAACGGATACATGTCGTTCGTAAACGCAATGAACTGGAATATATCTTATCTTAACAAAACTGATGAGAGTAAACAGGGTCAGTTAGCCATTTAGCATGTCAATCTTGCAAAATGCAAAGCGCAGTTATAGGTACTGTGCACATATGCTTGTTTACATATTTAGCATACAAAACATAATTCCACGTTTAATTCCCGATTTATGATCGTGAATATATAGACCAATATATATTATACAACAATATATACAACAAACAATTAAAATGCTAAATATGCAAGAAAAACCTTGTGCTTTGCTCATCTGAACAATTTAAATAGACTTTATATATAGAATGCGATTATGAAGACGCTAAAGTTTGTTAAACGACGTTATAACTTAACTCTGTCAGATGACGATGCCACTTTTTAACCACGAAGCAAAGGCATTTTTCCAGATTTGTCATCCACACCGAAATGTCAACATTACAACATTAAACATAAAACATTACATTTGCTTTACTGTGCATGTTTAAACCTCACTGAGATGATACAGACATCATTTTCATGCAATTATTCTGGCAGGATCAATTATTTAGGGACATATTTCACCATTTACTGGCATGATTAATCAGAATTTTTCAAAAAAACGCAACTACCTGGTGTTTGGCTGCAGAACCGCAAGTGTGAGTAAATTTTCTTTCGTCTTTTTAGGACTGTAATATGAAAAGCATGCAAAGTAAATATCTTTAGAAATGGCTTGAATTTGAATATCACATTACTGCAATTAACTTTACTGCTATAGACATGTCTATTGGTACAATGGTTTATAAAACTAAACATTCTACTTCGTTTCAAAAGCCTCTATTTCCACAGTCCATACTACAACAGGAAAACAGCATCCCAAATGAATCTGCTCTGGAGGGCGTTTAAAAGGGCCTGAAGGCCAAAACGAGAGGAAAAGATGCTTTTCCAACATGATTGTATTAATTCAGACAAGGTTTGAGCAATTGTCAAATCAGCCAACAACTACAGCAGCCGAAGCAAGCACAAGCTACTTTTACTTGCAACACGGGCCTGCACATCCCAGTATTTCCATCCTGTTACTTCTAACCCCCTTTTCTTTTCGGTTGCAGGGTCATTCTTCAGTCTGTCGTTCTGAGTATGATGCATACTCGGCGATGGACGGGGGATCTCCCTCCCGGTGCAACAGAGCCGTTGGCTCCCTTCGGTCACAGTGGGAGCCCTCCATCCGACGCTTAAAATCATGCCTCATATCCAGTCGCAAGGGGGACTCTCCCTTCCGGTGCAGCAGAGCCGCAGCTCCCTTCAGATGCAGTGAGAGTCCCTCCATCAGTCACGTCTTCTTGCCTACTCTGCATCAGATGGGGCTCCCCTACCGGTGCAGCAGACCCACGGCTCCCTTCGGTCGCAGGGTGAATCCCCCCGTCTGAGTTATGTTGCATGCTCAATGGAGGACAGGGATCTCCCTCCTGGGGGAACAGAGCCGCTGGCTCCCTTCGGTCGCAGCAGGAGCCCTCCATCCGATGCATCAAACCGTGCCTCGAATCTTCTTGCCTATTCTGCATCTGACGGGGCTCTCCCTTCCGGTGTAGCAGACCCACGGCTCCCTTCGGGCGCAGAGTGAACCACCCCCCCCCTCCCTTCGGTCACAGTGAGAGCCCCACCCCCCCCCCTCCCTTCGGTCACAGTGAGAGCCCTCCATCAGATGCATCAAGCCATGCCTCGCATCGCAAGGGGGACTCGCCTTTCCGGTGCAGCAGAGCCGCAGCTCCCTTCAGATGCAGCAAGAGTCCCTCTAACAGTCGTATTCCAGTTAGCGTCAATCAGGGCTCTCTCCTCGGGGCAGCACTCCCGCTGCAGAGTTGCGAACCCCCTACGGAGGCTGGGAGAACCCTCCGAGGTGAAAAACCGTGCCTCACATAAACCCGCAATGGGGTACTCCCCCTTCCGGTGCAGCAGAGCCACAGCTCCCTTCGTATGTAGCGGGAGTCCCTCCATCAGTCGCGTCTCAATGCCTTCTCAGCATCGGACTAGGGCTCGTCTTCCGGTGCAGCTGACCCACAGCTCCCTTCAGTCGTAGTGTGAACCCCCCATCTGAGTTATGTTGCATGCTCAACGGTGGCTAGGGATCTCCCTCCCGATGTGGTACAGCTGCTGGCTCCCTTCGGTTGCATTAGGAGCTCTTCATCCGACACGCCAAACCGCGGCTCGAATCTCATTGCCTATACAGCATCTGACGGGGCTCTTCCTTCTGGTGCAGCAGACCCACACGCACGCAGTCCAGGAGAAGGATCGTGAGAGTGATTTTGAACTTCTTTGGGATGGCGCCACAAGGCGTCCTTCACTTGCAGAGTGCAAACTTCTGGAGGGCACATAAGATTTAACCAGTGAGTTTAGGTATGTTGGTGCCGTGCCAGTGGTCGTCTTGTAAATTAAATTAAAATAAAAAATTTATGCTTTTATCCAAAGCGCTTACATTGCATTCAGGCAAACAATTTTTCCTAACATGTGTTCCCCGGGATTCGAACCCCCAACCTTGTGCAATACGTTAGTATTGCTCTACCACTTGAACTGATGAGGAGAGGAGTAACATGAGCTTTTTTTTGGCTCATTGAAGATAACCCTTGCTGCTGAATTCTGGATCATTTGTAGAGGCTTAACAGTACATGCAGGAAGGCCCGCCAGGAGAGCATTACAATAGTCCAGTCTGGAGAGAACAAGAGCTTGGACAAGAAGTTGGGTGGCTTGCTCTGACAGGAAGGGTCTAATCTTCCTAATGTTGTACAAGGCAAATCTCTAGGACCGGGTCCTTGTAGCTGTGTTCTATGAAGCTTAACTGATGATCCATCACAACTCCTAGGTTTATGGCTGTCCTTGAAGGAGTAATGGTTGACGAACTCCGTATAGAGAAGTTGTGATGAAGCAGTGGGTTAGCTGGAATCACCAGGAGTTCTGTCTTCGTAAGGTTAAACTGAAGGTGATGGTAATTCATCCAGCTAGAAATGTCACTCAGACAGGCTGAAATGTGAGCAGCTACTGTCGGGTCATCTGGTTGGAATGAGAAGTAGAGTTGCATCAGCGTAGCAGTGATAAGAAAAGCCATGTTTCTGAATGACAGATCCTAATGACGTCATGTAGATGGAGAAGAGAAGTGGTCCAAGTACTGAGCCTTGAGGAACCCCAATAGCAAGATGTTGTGACTTAGAAACATCACCCCTCCAAGACACACTGAAGGATCTGTCAGAGAGGTAGAGTGCAGTTCCATAGATGCCCATCTTTATGAGGGTGGACAGGAGAATCTGGTGATTACCGATGTCAAAAGCAGCAGACAGGTCCAGTAAGATGAGTACTTTTGAAGAATTTTGAAGCTGCTCTTGCCAGTCGCAGGACTTCAGTTACCGAGAGCAGAGCAGTCTCAGTTGAGTGGCCACTTTTGAAGCCAGATTGGTTGCGGTCCAGGAGGTTGCTCTGTACAAGGAACATAGAAAGCTGGTTGAACACTGCAATGAATGGAAGAAGGGATACCGGTCTGTAGTTTTCAAGAAGCGATGGATTTAGAGATGGTTTCTTATGCAGTGGGCTTACCCGAGCCTGCATGAATGCTGAGGGAAATGTTCCAGAGTGAAGAGAGGAGTTGATAATGTGAGTGAGTGAAGGTATGACTGAAGAAGAGATCACTTGAAGGAGGTGAGTGGGGATCGGATCAAGTGGACAAGTAGTAGGATGATTGGACAGGAGAAGTTTGGAAACATTTAAACCAGGGATAAACACTGATTGCTCCCGAAAACACTGATTGCCTTGTTCAGGTGTGTTTAATAAGGGATTGGAGCTAAACTCTGCAGGATAGTGGCCCTCCAGGAGCGGAGTTGCCTATCCCTGGTTTAAACTATTTAGTAGACCGAAACTGGGCAGTCCCGCTATAAGCAAAGGCGAAACCAAGTGCCACTTTCAAAATGTATTTACCAGGGTAAGACACACAATTTAAACCAAAACTTTCCTAGCAATGACGATCACACAGTAGTCTAATGAGAAAACAAGACAAAACACTTACAAGCTGCTATCCTTCTCTGTTGCTTTCCTGTTTTTTGACAAGTGCTTCCAAAACAGCTAATTAAGTACTTTCATTGGCTTTGGCCACGCCTCACTATTTAGCAGACCGAAACTGGGCAGTCCCATGATAGGCAAACACGAAACCAAGCGCCACTTTCAGCACGTATTTACCAGGGTAAGACACACAATTTAAACCAAAACTTTCTTAGCAATGACGATCACACAGTAGTCTAATGAGAAAACGAGACAAAACACTTATAAGCTGGGGTCCTTCTTTATCGCTCTGCTGTTCATCTTTGTTCATTTTAATTTTGATGAAGCTGAGACTAAATCTCCCTCTGAAACAGAATTTCAAATTGAGTGGCCAAAGCGGCATGTACTTCAAGCTACAATGCTAATGGCATTCAGATGGTTATTTTGGATTTAAAGTTGCTGTGATAGTTGATTGTTTCGAAGTTTTTATTGAGAAGCCCTCTAATTTACTAGCTCAAACGTGGTCAAATTACAAGCATCACCATACTGTAAAATTTCTCCTTTTCGTTGCACTCAAGGACGTTGTCACTTACATGTCTTGTGCCTGGGGAGGGAGAGTCAGCGATAAACAGATCTGTTACCTGTTACCTGGAGATATTGTTCTAGCAGACCGTGGGTTCAATATTGGTGAAAGTGTGGGATTTTACTGTGCTTCACTACAGATACCTGCATTTACCAAGGGGAGAAAACAGCTGTCAGCATATGAAGTGACAGAAGCTAGAAAAATAGCGAATTTGCGTATTCATGTTGAGAGAGTAATTGGTTTGTCAGAAGAAAGTATCAGATTCTGCAAAGCAGGGCTATGCCCATAGAGCACATGGCAACAAAACCAGGTGAGGCACTAGCATTGATTAACAAGATTGGGGTTATTTGCTGTGTCTTGTCTAATCTTTGGGAGTCTGTCGTTCCATTGGAGTAAGGAGGAAGTAAAGCAGAAGAGAGAGGGACATCATTTTGTTAATATGTTTCAAATGAAATATTTTTATCCAATAATCCAATTGTACTGGTGATATGAATTATATCTAATGAAATTGATTCCAGTTTATTACTGCACACCATATTCTTGTAGTTGTTATAACAAATTGTTGAAATTGTCTGTATTCTCAATCACAACAATATTCAAGATGTCAAGTCTCATACAACAGTATTAATATAACGGCAATGTATCACACAATCCACTTTCAAGAGTGCCTGGAACTAAGTACATGACGTTTCATCATATTTTACATATGTAAGTTTGTTACTTGGTGTCCCAGTATTTCTTGAAGTATATAGTTTCTAAAAAAAACTAAACTTTAGGAATCACATCATCCCAAAGTTCAAAATCAGGCAAAATCCTTTCCACAAAAATGTCATTACAGTTCCACACAACTAAGTCACAGTACTCAGCATCTACAATGTGAAGCTGTTGCCTGAACTTGGTAGTAGTAGTAGTCATGACTTCGTTCCAGTTTAACATTATCCCCATCATTGATGAGGCAGAAATACTCTTCCCCTGCACACATGCGCAGATTGGCCTCATCCTCGTGAGAGTGTGGGCACTAAAATCACAGTGAGAAGGACATATCGTCGCTGTCGGGTGGAAAACTCCTATGTCCACATTTAGTAAATTTCATATGTTTTCACAAATCCATGCTATTGGTCAGTCCCCACCTGGGTATGTTAATTTTACAAATTATTAACCAATCTAATGTCTTAAAAATCTCGTAACTCCATTGGACACTTCATCTGTCTGGGAAGTCTCATAACTCCAGCTCTTCTTCACACCGCCGGAGCTTCGCAGCATAATCAAGACTGAGAGTTGCAACGAATCCTCGTCGAGCAACACATCCTCTGAGGTAAATGTCCTTAAAACAATGGTTATTCATGATTCAGTTATATGAATTATATAATAAGTTTATTTATATTATATATAACAGTTTTATCTCTAAGTAATTATAGGTGTCATGTATAGTTTCTGAGGATGCTAGTTTTTTCTTTCTGCTAGGTCTAGCATTGGACAATCTTGTTGACTGAAATCTTCCATGGTTTTGTTTCTGACGAGGATAATGAATTTAATGCACAAAAATAGCATGCCGTTGACTTAGTTAGCCACTATGCATTGGTTCTGTCATCACGTTTTGTGAGATAGCTAACGTGATTTTCGTAGGGCTTAAACAAAATCTTGACCACCACTATTTCTGGTGCTCGTCTGAGGATCTGAATTTAGCACAAAACAATCTATTGCAATGCAGACTAAACCCTTTGCATTGCAGATAAAACAGGATTGTATCTTACAATGTCAAGGCATGCCGTCATGCTCAGCAAGCTAGCTGGCTTCTTGCCTCGTTATCATACATAATCATGCCGTAATATTTTAGGGAAACGATAATTTGACTTTTATTCATTTTATTTTTTGCAGGCAACCTTGTCTGTGTCCTTCGAGGAACTCTGTCAGATGCAGAGGTGTCAAGTAACAGAGTACAAATACTTAGTTACATTACTTAAGTAGAAATTTTGGGTATCTATAATTTACTTGAGTAATTATTTTTCAGCCGACTTTTTACTTCTACTCCTTACATTTTCATGCAAGTATCTGTACTTTCTACTCCTTACATTATAAAAATAGCTTCGTTACTGATATTTCATTTCGGCTTGTTTTCATTCCGGCTTAGATTAATCATTCATTTTGACAGCACTAAAATTTTTATTGTAAATAGACTAACATACAAGAGTAATTGTTACTAAGCCTGCACCAATGTTCTTGTCCACCCTGGCAGATTCCTGCAGCTAAGCTTGGATGTACATTAACATTCCAATAAAGGTTATTGATGACATGCCTCTGAATTTTGACTTTTTCCACCATAACAATACTTATAGATGTCACGGTTGGTAAACCATGATCTCTGGGTTTTCACTATGTGGGTGAAGTTTGTGTGTTTCGCGTCAGCATTGATTGTTTCATGTGGGCGTCTCCACTAATTGTCATCAGCAGCAGCTCTCACTCATTACCTCTCCCTATATATTGCCCTGTCTAAAGTCTTGTGTTTGTCAGAGTGTTGTTTCAGTTTTCCGTGTCTCATGTTCTGCCCTCCTTGTGTTTGTTTTTCTTTGTTGGATTGTCTTGTCTTCCCGGAACCATCTCCTCTCCTCTCCTCTCCTCTCCTCTCCTCTCCTCTCCTCTCCTCTCCTCTCCTCTCCTCTCCTCTCCTCTCTCCCTGTCTTCATGTGTATTGTCTGTTTACCTCATTAAAAATCACTAACTCGCACTTGCTTCCTGCCAGTACTTGGACCTGTCGTTACAATAGGCCACTAGTCATTATATCTCTATTCCTTTAATGTATTTGCATTAACCTAGTAACCTAGTGCATCCCAAATTTTTCAACATGAACATTTTAATATAACATTATAGTCATTATGGCCTATGGCCTTTAGAAAAATGAGGTGGGGTAGTGCACATTAGGCCCCTGTGGCGCGGCCTAAGCTTTTGTTCTTAATGGCATTTTTTTTCCTTACATTTACTTTTATACTTTAAGTAGTTTTTTAAACCAGTACTGTTACACTTTTACTTGAGTAAAAAGCTTGAGTTGATACTTCAACTTCTACAAAAGTCTTTTTAAACCCTAGTATCTATACTTCTACTTGAGTAATGAATTCCAGTACTTTTGACACCACTGGTCAGATGCAACCTTTTATTGAGACCACCTGAAGATCAAAGAGCTGAAATTCGAACACCTCCAAGACCTGAAGGAAGTCGTCCCAAAAGATTTTACGCAATGTTATCTGTGTTAGTTACACTATGATATCAATAATTTATGCATTTCAAATATCTACTTAATACTAGGCTTATTATGCATGTTCATTGAAGTTTTAAAATGTATTTGAATTAAATTGGATGTTTTGGATACCACCATTAAATTATTGTTTTTATTATTTTACTGACTTTAAGTTCAACTGTTAGGCCTACTTATAGACTATGCCTCACTTTGCACTGTGCATGTAAAACACCGCAAGTAGCAAGGTTTTTATTTATGGGAGAAAAAAAGGCTATTTACTGGCACCAAGTAAGCCTCTTTGGATACAATAATGAGTGAAAATAGTTAGGTCAGATACATGCTTTGGTGCAGAAGGAAGCCCGTGAGCCTCAAAGGTAAGTTTGCAAGCAGATTAGGCAAATTTCCGCCTATTGGACATCTTAATCAGCTAATCGTTTTTTTGTATTGCATCACTTACAGCTCTCGAACATTTAAAATATAGTTTAGGAAGATGTTTGTAACCATAGTCGTTAGCTTTGGTTTACTATTCAAGCATTTTCTCTTGTCAAAAGGTTCAACGCGATCACCAATTTTGCGTGCAGAATAAATTCTGCCTATTAGATTTTGGTATTGCATCACTCATAGCTCTAACATATAAAATAGAGTTTAGGAAGATGTATGTAACCACAATCATTTGCTTTGATTAGCTCGTAAAGCCTTGTCTCCTGTCAAAAGGCTCAAAGTGACCGCAGACTTTGATGAACACCCCTACAGCAGCAACGTCTGTGTCTGTACCATTCTTATAAATGAGAGCGTTAATTCGTATCTCTCTGCTTCCAAGTAATAAAACTCGTATCTCCAATAAAACATGATTTTGGGGAAATGTTGTGTTAATGTTGGTACACAACAGTATATGATCGCAATATAAAGGTATAATACCAACTTTAACAATACAATGTTGAATAACTAAAAAAAAAAATGCAGTTTTTTTTATTTCCTGAAAAATTATGATTTTGGAGATACAAGGATTCTGCCCGACAGTGACGATATGAACAATAGATTAAAGGAAAACACCATAGTTTTTGTATATTTTACTATGTTCTTACCTCAATTTAGAGAAATTAATATATACCCATCTTTTTTCAATGTGTGCACTTCATCTTTGCCCAGTGCGTTGTGAACGTGTTAGCATTAAGCATAGCCCCATTCATTCCTTAGGATCCAAACGCATGAATTTAGAAGCCACTAAACACTTCCATGTTTTCTTATTAAAAGACTGTTACATGAGTAGTTATGGTGGCACAAAATAAAATGTGGCGATTTTTTAAGCGGATAGAAAAATTAGAACTATATTGTATGGCAGAAGAGCACTTAGTTTGCAGCACTTCGACCTTGGCATGCAGTAACATCATCGCCCCTGACTTCAGAAGTTTGAGTTCCGCCATATGATATAGTTATTTTTTATCCGCTTAGAAAATCATCACGTTTTATTTTGTGCCACTATACTTACTCGTACAACTACTCATGTAAGAGTCTTCAAATAGGGAAACCAAGAAAGTGTTTGGTGGATTTTAAATGCAACCCTGTTTGGATCCTAAAGAATGAATGGGGCTAGGCTCAATGCTAACACATTCACAACACACTTGTCAGGTGGGAGATAGAGGACAAAAAGGTGAGATTCTCAATCACAGTCTTTTTAATGAAAATGAGAAACAGTCATAGAATCAGCGGGAAACATAAATCCACTCCAGAAACAGAGGTATTAGTCAAAACAGAATTCTTCGCACGTAAACCCTGAGCATTAACAAAAGGTAGCAGAGAAACTAGTTACTGGGATTCGGGATGTGCGGCAGCTGCGCCAGGTGCAGTGGAAGATCCCAATAGAGAATACGGCGAGAGGCGAAGCACGCAGAGAGAGTGGGTACCGTAGGCTGGATATTGTGTCTGTTCAGGACCACAGCGTCTGAATTGGTAGAGCACAGTAAGGAGCGTGAAGGAGAAAGGCTTCCAGACAAACCACACAGGACAGGACAGCATTTGACTCAGCAGGTAGGAGATGCGTCTTCAGCACAGATAGCTAGGAACAAACTGACAAAAGGGGCAGAGAAAGCAGAGGTAGAAATAGAAGGAAGAATCAGGGAAAAGGGGAAACAGGCGAAAGGATTGGGTGAGATAAGTGTAAGTGGGAACAGCTGGGACTAATGAAGTTAAAATGATGGTGTAGAGAAAGAGTGTGTAGGATGACCACAGGAGGGGGACAGAGAATGGAGGAACCCGGATCATGACAGCACTGGGCAAAGATGAAATGCACGCATTGAAAAAAGACAGGTATGTATTCATTTATCTAAGTTAAGATTTGTTTTCCTTTAACAAATGTACTTTCTGTCTTTTTGCTCAGTTTAGGACTTGAGTCTTGACTCGTACTCGAGATGTAGGGAATTTACTACAACAGAGACTGTCATGTACCCTTTATCTCGCAGATACCAGTTCCATGACAGTCACAAGCAACAACCCCATCAGGGGAGGACCCCATGTATGGCAACTTGGGGTTCAGCCAGAGACCACTGTCTATACAGGAGAAGCCTGCATGCTCCAGAACCATCAGCTTCACATATGGTCCTCTGGCTTGTGCTTCATGTTTGCATCCATAACTGTACACAGTACACATGCAACACATTAAATGGAAATTCTTACTTTGTATTGCATGTATAGAGCAAGTTCAGTGATTTAAAAAGCAGTCTTTTGTTGTAGAAGTGATGGTTCTTCCATACTTGTAAAAAGAAGTAGAATTTACAATTTTGGCTATATGAAGTTTGCACAAACCTAAATAATGATCTGAGATATCATCACTTGGCTGAATAATTTAAACACTATCAACATCAATTCCAAGTGACAGTATTAAATATAGAGTATGATTTCGACAATGAGTCCTGAAACGTGTTGTCTAACCCCAATAGAGTTCAGAATGTCTATAAATGCTGATCCCAATGAATCTTTTTAATTATCAACATTGATATTAAAATCCCCAAATATTAAAACTTTATCTGCAGCAAGAACTAACTCGGATGTAAAATCACCAAACTCTTTAATAAAGTCTGTATGGTGCCCTGATGGCCTGTATACAGTAGCCAGTACAAAAAACATCACAGGGGATTTATCATTAACTTTGTTTCTCTGGATAATTTTATATGAAGCACCATTACTTTAAACGAGTTATACTTGAAGCCTGTCCTCTGAGAAATCCTGAAAACGTTGTTATAAATTGAAGCAACTCCTCCCCCTTTGCCTTTTAAACACGGCTCATGTTTATAACAGTAATCTTGGGGGGTGGACTCATTTAAAATAATGTAATCATCAGGTTTTAGCCAAGTTTCTGTCAAACAGAGCACATCTATATTATGATCAGTTATCATATTATTTACACAAAGTGTTTTCGTAGAAATGGATCTGATATTCAATAAGCCAATCTTTATCATTTGTTTATCCATATTGCATTTGTTTTTTATTTGTTGAACCTCAATTAAATTGTTAACCTTAACTTGGTTTGGACGTTTTTAGTATTTTCTAGTTCGGGGAACAGACACAGTCTCTATAGTGTGATATCTAGGAGAAAGAGTCTCTATGTGCTGAGAATTAACTGACCTCTGTGACGGGAGGCAGCTAGCAGACGGTCGGTTTAGCCAGTCTGTCTGATTCCTGACCTGGGCCCCAGTTAGTCAAATATAAACACTAAGACTATGTGCCATATTTCTAGACAGAAGAGTGGCGCCACCCCAGGAGGGATGAAGACCATCTCTTTTAAACAGGTCAGGTCTGCCCCAAAAGCTCGTCCAATTGTCTATGAAACCTATGTTATTCTGTGGGCACCACTTAGACATCCAGCCATTGAGTGATGACAATCTGCTATGCATCTCGTCACCACGGTAAGCAGGGAGGGGACCAGAGCATATTACAGTGTCTGACATCGTGCTTGCAAGTTCACACCTCTTTAAAGTTATTTTTAGTGATCTCCGACTGGCGAAGTCGGACATCATTAGCGCTGGCATGAATAACAATCTTACTGTATTTACGTTTAGCATTAGCCAGCACTTTTACATTTGCCAAAATGTCAGGCGCTCTGGCTCCTGGTAAACATTTGACTATGGTGGCTGGTGTCTCTATATTCACGTTCTGTACAATAGAATCACCAATAACTAGAGCACTTTCATCAGGTTTCTCAGTGGGTGCATCACTGAGTGGGGAGAACCTGTTTAATGTTTTGATCGGAACAGAAGAGCAGTGTTTTGACCCATGACTATGCTGCCTCACTGTCACCTAGTTGCCCTGCTGCAGAGGCTCTGTTGCTGGAACTGAACAATGTACAGTAATCCCTGAGCTAGACGCATCCAAAGCCGTATCTAGAGGCCTGACATTCTTACTGTCCTCAATTAAAGTTTGGATGCGTGTCTCTAATTCTGAAATCTTCTCTGTCAGCCTAACTATTTCCCTGCATTTATCACATGTGAATCCCTCATCAGCGACAGAGATAGTAGAACTGTACATGTGGCAAGAGGTGCAAATAACAATAGCAGGAGAAGCCATAACTCACAGTGCTTGATGAAATATTCCTACCACAGTTGTTTGATGAACTTGTGAAAAACTTGATTGTCCGGGGCCTTCGCGTTGTTATCACCCTCTTCTATGTTGATTCCACCTGATCTTGCACACACCACAACTCGCTGTTGTCAAATCGTCTCCGCTGTCGCAAAACCTCAACTGTGCGCAATAAAGTGCTCAAATGTATCACTTATATAATGTCTAAGTTTCTGTCTAGTGTTTTATAATTGAAAAAAAATGCAGTGGTATGTTTAATGACTAAATAGTTTGTAAAAGCCTTCAATACAGTTGGTAAATTTTTTTTATATATATTTGGGGGGTGGGGGTCTAGACATAGTCTTATAAAAATATTTGCAGGAGCCTCATTTTTCATGATATCTTATTCAGATTTGAAATAGAAACTCATGAGACATGTGACTTTTTAACCCATTACTATTCTAGATTGCTCCAGGACTGATTTAATGTATTTTTATATCAAATAATAATAATAAAATAAAAAAAATATTTAAGTGTGGTTAAAAAAAAATCAATGCACTTCAGTGTATATAACTTTTAATATTTTTGAGCATTATCAAATCTGGTTGATAAAAAGTTTTTGTCTTCTTTCCAAAGACACCAATTTTTTTTTTTTTTTTTTTTTTAACACAGAAGTAGGAAACTGTTACAATTTTAAACTAGGTAGAGCACTTTCAGCTGTGAGTCCCATAATGGGGGGTCAGGTTAACATTCAACAGCCTATTTGCTAATCTTCAACATGTTTTACACTAAACATTAATTTTGGATTTAACTATTTTTAGAGTTTACCACAAAAAATGCTGTTTTATAAAGAGAGGTCACATACTTTTTGTGACAGGTGGGATTCAATTTACAGTACTTCCAATTCATTCCTATGGAATCTGTAAATAGTAAGTGAGTGTTGTACAATTCTGAATGACATTCAATGACGTCAAGGCTGTAATGTCATTGATTATCAAGGCAAATGTGATCCAAACTAGCTGTATGCTTTCTTCAATAGTAAATTATAAAGACCCTCTAATTTACCAATAGTAAATTAATCTCTAGTATAACGGCCAATGTATATAGCTACAAAATGAGCTGGCCCAGATCCGGCATAGTACTGGATCAGATTGAGAACAGAGCTGGACCAAATTTGGCCCACATTTGGGTCAGATCACTATATAGGAATTGTTGTGCCAGAAGGCCTACAATTAAAAACATTACCATACTGTACATTTCAATACCATTCAATCTCTTTTAAATTAAAACTGAAGATCCACATCTCTCCCACCAATCTCTTAGAAATGACTTATTCCTAAATACAATAAAGCCTATATAATGTCCCAAAACGGTGTGTTATGTGGGGTGAAATTATGCTCATGAATCAACTTTCAGTATGAAATAACTTAGCTGTGAGAGCCTGACTGTTAGATCCTGAATGATGTCATTTATTCAATTTAGTTTAGGAATCATCCTATCCATTAAAAACATATATTCCTTCAGTGAACTTTTCACTTACGTTTTCCTAATTAACTCTCGACTAATATAATTTGCTTGTATGAGTCTTGAGGATGAAAATATATCAAAAGCAGTCAAAATATTTCAAAAGGGAGAGGCTTAAGTAAGCAAAAAATATAGACAATGCGAGAATATGAGCGGAAAGGATTCTACAGCCGATTACCGTCATGAATGAAACATTATATGATTTAGGATCTCTGTTATTTGCATGTACGGTGCAAAAAACATTACTTATCAATCCGACCCAGATGGGACTCGAACCCACAATCCCCAGCTCCGGAGGCTGATGCCTTATCCATTAGGCCACTGGGTCAACATAATGTACAAACGAAAACATGCTATTTTGAATATACAAAACTGTATTATTATTTTTAAAAAACTATATTATTGGGAGAGTAGATTTTGTATTTTTTTTTTCCTGTGGACATTGGCTTTGTGAGATGATCATCTGATATCGCGAGAACCATGTCAGTTGAAAACACCCCTTTGCTTGTCTTGTGTTTATCATTACCTTAATAAATAACATATCTTAGAACCATTTCAAGCAGTCAAATATGTATGTATGTATGTATGTATGTATTACATTAACAGCAAAATCCGAGAGTTAAACAAATACAAAATTTGCCATACATTAACTACATAACATAAACTGCCGAGATATCAGGGAAAATGTAACATACTTCCAATAAAAACATGCAGACACTGAGGTATGCGTTTCTATGGTTTTAACAGTGCTACGTCACTGCTAGATCGAGCGCGGTAAAGTTAGTTTTAGGTATTGATATTTGATATTGATATTCGCTGGATATTCGCCTAGGCTTGCTTTAGGGACCGTCTGGAAATATACCTCTCAGTACAAAACGAAGTCCAATAATTAATACAAATTATGTTTCCAACATCACAGTAAATGTCTTGTGGGCAAACTGACACAAAATATTTAGCCAATATGTCCCTACTAACAATATCTCCCTTACTGCATGTACAGTACAAACAAATTATTTTCTTAAAAAATTACTATAATTCACCAAAAGTTTTTTTTTTTTTTTTTTTTGTTAATGTTCCAAAGGTTGTAGTACGTTTGTAGTTACAAGACTTACTTACTACAGGTGAATTTTTGCCAATATCTCCCTTACTGTATGTACAGTATATAATAATTATTTAAAAACAATTACTGTAAATCACCAAAGGTTTTTTTTTTTTCGTGTACCAAACGTTGTAGTAAGTTTGTTTTTTCAAGACTGACTTACTACAGGTGAAATTTTGCCATTATCTCCCTTACTGTATGTACAATATATAATAATTATTTAAAAACAATTACTGTAAATCACCAAAAGGGTTTTTTCATGTTCCAAAGGTTGTAGTAAGTTTGTTTTTTCAAGACTGACTTACTACACGTGAAATTTTGCCATTATCTCCCTTACTGTACGTACAGTACACACTCAGTCTTGAAAAAACAATTACTGCAAATCACCAAAATTGTTTTTTCCTGTTCCAAAGGTTGTAGTACGTTTGTAGTTACAAAACTTACTCACTACAGGTGAAATTTTGCCATTATCTCCCTTACTGTATGTACAGTTTATAATAATTATTTAAAAACAATTACTGTAAATCACCAAAAGGTTTTTTTTTCATGTTCCAAAGGTTGTAGTAAGTTTGTTTTTTCAAGACTGACTTACTACAGGTGAAATTTTGCCATTATCTCCCTCACTGTATGTACAGTACACACTCATTCTTAAAAAAACAATTACTGTAAATCACCAAAATAGTTTTTTTCCTGTTCCAAAGGTTGTAGTACGTTTGTAGTTACAAAACTTACTTACTGCAGGTGAAATTTTGACAATATCTCCCTTACTGTATGTACGGTATATAATAATTCTTTAAAAACAATTACTGTAAATCACCAAAAGGTTTTTTTTTCATGTTCCAAAGGTTGTAGTTAGTTTGTTTTTTCAAGACTGACTTTCTACAGGTGAATTTTTGCCAATATCTCCCTCACTGTACGTCCAGTATATAATAATTCTTTAAAAACAATTACGTAAATCACCAAAAGGGTTTTTTTCATGTTCCAAAGGTTGTAGTAAGTTTGTTTTTTCAAGGCTCACTTACTACAGGTGAATTTTTGCCAATATCTCCCTTACTGTATGTACAGTATATAATAATTCTTTAAAAACAATTACTTTAAATCACCAAAAGGGTTTTCATGTTCCAAAGGTTGTAGTAAGTTTGTTTTTTCAAGACTGACTTACTACAGGTAAATTTTTGCCAATATCTCCCTTACTGTATGTTCCATTATTATAAAACGTAGAGCTAATCAAGGAACATAATGGTAACAGGAAGGACCAAATAAGGGCATAAGGAAACACATTTGGTGTGCAAAACATGGAACAGGGTCTATATAAAAGAGACTCATGGGAAATGTAGTTAGGGTGTGGTGCAACAGATAAGAGGTGCTAGAGTCCGAGTGACATCTAGTGGTGAGTGTGGAATTGTCCTGATTGGAGTGCCCTCTACAAAAGTTCATGGGCACTCCATGAATGATCATGTGACATAGCCCCCCCCCCCCCCCCAAAGGAGCGGCTTCCAGACGCTCAAAACAATCTAGGAGGGCGGTGGAGCGGAGGCGGAACAGGGGGAGGGACGGAGGGCCAGGTCCATGAGGAAGTGGAGTGGTCGAGGACCGGGGCAGAGCAGGCAGAACTGGGCCTAACATGGAGATCAGGAGTCTCTCCTGGACCTGACATGGGAAACAAGGGGCTTTCCTTGGCCTGACAGAGGAAACAGGAACCCGCCATGGGCCTAACTCGGTAACAGGAACCCGCTGTGGGCCTAACTCGGGAACAGGGGTCCACCAAGGCAGAGCAGGTGGCGTGGGAGCCCACCAGAGCGGAGTAGGTGGAGCTGGAGCCCACCAGGGTGGAGCAGATGACCACCACAGCTGAGAAGAGGGGACAGAAGCCCACCAGGGCGGAGCAGAGGAACACCACAGCCGAGATGATGGGACAGAAGCCCACCAGGGCGGACCAGACGACCACCATAGTTGAACATACATGACAGAGGCCCACCAGGGCGGAGCAGAGGACCACCACAGTGGAGTTGATGGCACAGGAAAGCAAGTCTGGTCAGGTGGGACTGAAACAGGGAACATAAACAGGTTAATAGTGGCCTCCGTGGCCGTGATGAGATGGTAGCGGGCCTCCGTGGCCATGACAGGACAGACAGAGAGTTGGTGTATGGTCTCCGTAGCGCTGACCAGAATGAATGACAGCTCATTGACGGCCTCCCTGGCCGTGACAGGATAGGACGAGAGCTCTGAGATGTGACGAGGCTCTGGGAGTTCAGCTGAGATGTGACGAGGCTCTGGTAGATCTGTGGTGATTTGACTGGGTTCATGAAGATCAACTGTGACTTGAATTAGTTCATGAATATCGTTGGTGACTTGACTGTGCTCATGAAGATCAACTGTGACTTGACTTAGTTCACGGAGGTTAATGGTGACTTGCCTTTGCTCATGAAGATCGTTGATGACTTGACTTTGCTCATGAAAATCGTTGGTGACTTGACTTGGTTCCTGAGGATCAACTGTGACTTGACTTAGTTCACGGAGGTTAATGGTGACTTGACTTTGCTCATGAAGATCATTTGTGACCTGACTTTGCTCATGAAGATCATTGGTGACTTGACTTGGCTCCTGAGGATCAACTGTGACTTGACTTTGCTGATGAAGATCGTTGGTGACTTGACTTGGTTCCTGAGGATCAACTTTTACTTGCCTTGGCTCATGAAGTTTAACTGTTGTTTTACTTGACTCTTGGGTGTTAGAGGTGACTTGACCCATCTCTGGATGGTCAACGGTGACCTGACTAGACTCCAGGAAATCAACGGGGACCTGATCAACGGGGACCTGACTTGACTCTGGAAAGTCAATGGGGACCTGATCAACGGTGACCTGACAAGGTTCTGGGAAATCGACGGGGACCTGATCAACGGTGACCTGGCTAGGTTCTGGGAAATCGACGGGGACCTGATCAATGGTGACCTGACTTGCCTCTGGAAAGTCGACGGGGACCTGATCAACAGTGACCTGACTAGGTTCTGCGAAATCAACGGGGACCTGATCAACGGTGACCTGGCTAGGTTCTTGGAAATCAACGGGGACCTGATCAACGGTGACCTGACTTGACTCTGGAAAGTCAATGGGGACCTGATCAACGGTGACCTGACAAGGTTCTGGGAAATCGACGGGGACCTGATCAACGGTGACCTGGCTAGGTTCTGGGAAATCGACGGGGACCTGATCAATGGTGACCTGACTTGCCTCTGGAAAGTCGACGGGGACCTGATCAACGGTGACCTGACTAGGTTCTGCGAAATCAACGGGGACCTGATCAACGGTGACCTGGCTAGGTTCTTGGAAATCAACGGGGACCTGATCAACGGTGACCTGGCTAGGTTCTGGGAAATCAATGGGGACCTGATCAACGGTGACCTGACTTGACTCTGGAAAGTCGACGGTGACTAGCCCTGACTCTGGAGGGTCATTGGTGACTAGCCCTGACTCTGGAGGGTCAACAGTGACTAGCCCTGACTCTGGAGGGTCAACGGTGACTAGCCCTGACTCTGGAGGGTCAACGGTGACTAGCCCTGACTCTGGAGGGTCAACGAACACCTGCCTCGACTCTGGAAAGTCCACGGGCACCTGCCTCGACTCTGGAAAGTCCACGGGCACCTGCCTCGACTCTGGAGGGTCCACTGGGAACTGACTCGACTCTGGAGGGTCCACTGGGAACTGACTCGACTCTGGAGGGTCCACTGGGAACTGACTCGACCCTGGAGGGTCCACTGGGAACTGACTCAACTCTGGAAAGTCAATGGGCACCTGACTTGACTTTGGACTGCCTGTAGAGACGTCAGACACCTCGGCTTCGGGCACTGCCTCTGGAACGGCCTCGGGCACCGCCTCGGTAACGATCTCCAGGCTTTGAGGAACTGTAGACGCCCGTCTCCTCCTCCTCCGCCCTCTATGGTGGCAAGTCGGTGGCTCCTTGTCTGGAGGCTCAGGCACTGAGTCGGCCATCTTGTGCTGTGGCGCTGGGCTGGCGGTCATCTTGTGCTGTGGCTCTAAGCTGGTGGCCATCTTGTGCTGTGGCGCTGGAGTGGCGGCCATCTTGTGCTGTGGCGCTGGGCTGGCAGCCATCTTGTGCTGTGGCGCTGGGCTGGCGGCCATCTTGTGCTGTGGCGCTGGGCTGGCGGCCATCTTGTGCTGTGGCGCTGGGCTGGCGGCCATCTTGTGCTGTGGCGCTGGGCTGGCGGCCATCTTGTGCAGCAGTTTTGGGGCTGTAAAGTCCTCTGCCTCTCCCACAGTGAAAGGAGAACCACATAACAAGAGCGAAAAGTCCATTATATCCCTTAAGCTGCAATTAAACTCCTCTCTAGGTAACCATGATTTTACTGCTTCATTGAGTCCAAAACGGAATAAATCCTTAAACAAGATTCCATCGTCTAGAGGAACTCGATACACCAATTCACAGAACTGTTGAATATAGTCCTCAATGGATCGATCTCCTTGCTTTAGATTTAACAGCAGGTCAACTGGATCTGTGGTTAGGCTGGATTGGTGATATGCCGACATTGAAACAGGAACCGATACCTCAGTGACAAGGGGATACCGGGCTGCTGGATCCTGGTATGGCAAAGTCTTCTGTAATGATGAGACAGAGAAGTTCGGATCCATGTGCAGAACTTTTAATGAGAATGGTCAGACAGGCAATGATCAACAATGGCGTCAGGTATATAGGGATAACCAGAATCGAAAACAGCAACAAGCAGATGTCGGGGGCAGGCAGCAGAGAATCAGAGTCAGTATAAACAATCCAAAGATCAGGTACAGAGAGATCAAACACAAGGAAAACTCTCGGAAATGACAGACACAGCAAATCAAGACTTTGCAGAGAGTGAGAGTGAGTGTGCTGCTTATATGTGTGAGTAAATGAGGTGCAGGTGTGGCAAAGAGATTGACTGAGGAATGATGTGCAGGTGTGGTAGGGTGATTGTGATGCAGAGACTCATGGGAAATGTAGTTAGGGTGTGGTGCAACAGATAAGAGGTGCTAGAGTCCGAGTGACATCTGGTGGTGAGTGTGGAATTGTCCTGATTGGAGTGCCCTCTACAAAAGTTCATGGGCACTCCATGTAATGATCGTGACAGTAACGAGGTCTCTTAACAGAGACATCTTAAAAGTAATTTCCTCTGAGGTAAAAAAGGCTGCATCACTACATGACAATGTCTTGTTAGAAATGCATTTAACACAAAAAATTATGAAGGAATGTGACACCAGCTATAGACATTTGCCAGGTTACATTCAACACTTCCAGGTGGATCCTTTCAGCTGTCACATGTACACTGAAAAGGGAATTTCAATCTTAGTGACACATATGAGGAAAAAGTCACCAGTAACCCTCTATTTGGATGCCACTGGTAGTGTCGTGTCTGAAATACCAGAAAAGAAAAAGAGAGTTTTGTACTATGCCCTTGTTTTGGCAGGCCAGGGCCATGGCACACCACCTTTGCCCATTGCTGAAATGCTGTCAAATGACCACACTGTGCCATCTGTTTCTTTCTGGCTGATTCAGTTTGTGCACAACCTGTCAAAGTTCACTAAACTGACAATCAGGTATTTGGAAACAGATTATAGTTGGGCACTCATACAACCTGTTCTATTGGCTTTCAATAAAGAGAGCATTCTGTCATACCTTGACAGATGTTTTGATGTTTGCCAGGGCAAGAATGATGGGATGGACAGCAAAAGCTTCACAGTGATACACCTTTGTTCAGCCCATGTGCTTAAAGCTGTGGCCCAGGCAATTTGCAGGCATGTGACGGACAAGGGACACAGAGAGTTTATGATTTTTGTGTTCGCAAGATTGCAAAATAGCCAGACTCTAGATGAAGCAATTAGGATCTTTCAGGCTCTTTGCATTGTCCTTAATACAAGGACAAATACTGCTTCTGTACAGGACAGTATTAAGGCTCTTCAAGAACTCATTCAGTTCTTCATCCTTGACATACCCATGCCTGAAAACAGAGTCCAGGTGAACATTGCAGATGACAAGGATGAGTAGTCTAGAACAATTGTGGGAAGGTCTCGCTTCTCAACTGTGTTTAGAAGAGTGTTTGATGAGGCAACCAAAGTAGACACTGAAGAGGAAGAGTCTTCGGAAGAAAATCTGTACTACTGTCCAAGCATCATTCGAACACTTTTTAACACATACATGGCTATCTTTCCCATGTGGAGTCATGCTGGGTGACCTAAAAAGACATGCAGCAGACAAAGACATAACATCAATGGAGGATGCAGGACAAAGACAAGACAACAAGACACGAGAAACGAATTGCCATGTTGAAGGATGGTTTGCCATTGTAAAGCAACACATCCTAATGAAAGTTCGTAGACTGCGGCCAGGCAACTTTGTACGCAAAATGTACTCTTCTTTGCGAGGAAGATACATTGAGCATATAATGCAGCATGGCTTTCCTCTAAAACTTCTACAAAAACCTCTGAATTTAAAGGATATTAAATTTGCAGGGGATTCATCGGCCAAAAAAGAAAAACCGACTGCTTCAAAGATGGGAGAGTCTAAGTTTTACTCCGTCCCAACATCAGTACCACATCCTAAAAGGAAGTCAAGTAAGGCCAAAAGGCATGTCACAACTGCCGTGGATCAAGCAAGGAAGAGATATTTAAAGTCTCAAACAATCAAATGCAAGATATCTCAACAATTTCGGTACCACAAAAGACTGCAAAACAGCAAACTACTACTACAAACCTTAGAGAGGCATCTGCTTCCAAAAAGAAGCAGCAACGAAAGCCCAAAAAGCATGACCATTCAGCACATGAAAGTGAAACACAATCCAGAACATTCAGCTTTGAGAAGGTAGACTTGTCCTCCTTAACCGCCATAAGACCTACTGGACTTAAAACTCACACTCATAAGAACAAGGATGTTGCAAATACTTTGGAGAAAACACCACTAAATGTACATGATGAAGTATGTAAAATTCACAATGTAATAAAATAATGTTAGTCTGAAAATAGCATACTACAATATTATAAAATAATTAATGTAAAATCACAGCTTGTCTTGACTTTGTTTTTACAGACAGAACAACTGTGGGGAAAAAAGGAATGTGAAGTGATTGTAGTTGTCCAAAAAACGGCACACAAAAATACTTGGATGTCTCTGAGACAGTGTGACTTTATTACATTGAAGCCTCACAATCTATTGAATGGAGAGGTTAGTACAACTTTTCTGTACTTAAATTATAAATGTTTTTCAAATTAGCCAAATTTTAATACTGGAACTAGAGTTGGGTCCGAGTCCACCTTTGTCGAGTACGAGTCAAGACCAAGTCCACAAACATCGAGTCCAAGTCCGAGTCCGAGTCCAAAAGGGGTCGAGTTGGACTCAAGTCCGAGTTCTTAAAGGCCGAGTCCGAGTCGAGTCCGCCCGAGTCCAGAAAGTAATTAAATTAAAAAAGATTATAAATTGGTATTGTACATTTTTACATTCTATTAATATTTTAACCTTTCAACCCATTAAACCAATGGCAATATAAAAATGTAATAAAAAAAATACCACTGTTACATCTAGTCATTGCCATTGAACATTTTTATTTTATGTCAACAGAACTAGTTTCCTATCAAAAAAGGTTTCAAAGGTTTTATTGTATTACAAGTGCATGAAAATACAAATGAACCTATTTTATTATTGTATCACACTATATTGTCCTCCAGTTAAAGATGACATTTCAGTTATTTAATGCCTCTCCCCCACATTTGACAGAGGTAAAGTGCAGCCAATGAGGAGATCCTTAATGATGACATTATGAATTTCTTGTTGTCTTGGAGAACTTGCATCATAAAGTTGCATTGCTTGTTTGGTCAGTTCTGGTCTTGCAAATCCTGCAATGCTGAGCTGTGCAGCATCTGTTGGTTGCTGCTGCTGTCTTTGGTAGTCGGTTGCATCGGTTTTCGGATCACCAGTACACTGAACCGAAAACTGTTTCTTTCGGAGGCGTCCGATTTGAGAACCGATGAACTGATGATACTGCTCATGCGTGTAATTTTTCAAGTATTTTGTTAAACATCGGAAAGTGTGATAAAACTATATATATATATATATATATATATATATATATATATATATATATATATATATATATATATATAAATCATCCCTTATTCATATTAAACATGGAGTCTTTAGAGTCTTAATTATTGTCCAACTTCCCTTAAAACCCCTTTGGCCCATACATAATCTACAATATACAGATTAGAAACATGCAGCCCCTATCTAATAAAAAAACGTATATATATATATATATATATATATATACGTTTTTTTTTAAGATAGGGGCTGCATGTTTCTAATCTGTATATTGTAGATTATGTATGGGCCAAAGGGGTTTTAAGGGAAGTTGGACAATAATTAAGACTCTAAAGACTACATGTTTAATATGAATAAGGGATGATTTATGAAATATCTGTACTGTATTTATAGTTAATGATGACAGATTCACAAACTGAGTTTGTAGTAAACAGAACATGAACACGAGTAGAGTAGCTGATGATACTGAACTGCAGCATGTGCCGGTGTCCTGACATTTTATCCTACCCTGTCAGATTTTCCTACCCGGGTTTTGAGCGATTCGCGTTCTCGAGAACCGGTTGTATCAGTTTTCAGATCATCAGTAAACTGAACCGAAAACCGTTTCTTTCGGACGCGTCCGATTCGAGAACCGAGGAGCTGATGATACTGCGCATTCGTGATTCAGCGTGAAGCCGACTGACTCACAGCGCGTCTGAACCGAACTGATTCTTTTGGTGATTGATTCTGAACTGATTTTGTGCTAATGTAATGAGTGCGGGTAAACCGAGGGCTTGAATGAAGGGCAATCTGACGAAACGTAAGTTCATTTAATAACAAATACATCGCAATGGATTATGTATCCGGTGAACTGTTTTTTTTTCAACCGGTTTATTGAATCAAACCGTCCGAAAGAACCGGTTCGCGGAAAAGAATCGAATTTCCCATCACTAATCCACACTGATATCCAGTGAGTGGTGCGTGTGTTTCGTCTGCAAGCCTGAGACTTCTGCCTGCCGGTGTGGTGCAGTAAAATGACAGAAGGGGATATATTCATTAATTTATCATTTCAATTTTATGCTGGTTTTATTGTTACACATGACGTGGACTCGACTGTACTCGGAATATTTTCCGAGTCCAAAATGTTCAAGTCCGTGTCAAGTCCGAGTACAAATTCACCCGAGTGCGTGACAAGTCCGAGTTCATTCAAAATGGGACTCGAGTCCGGACTCGAGTCCGAGTCCAAGTTCGAGTACCCCAACTCTAACTGGAACTACAAAAATGTAAACATTGTAACAGATATGCAGATCATCGATTCATGGGTTAAATTCATGCATAAAAAAATTAAACCCATTTTGCACTAATTGCCTGGCTGGACTTAAATTAATTTACGATACCCGTGCAAGCCTCAAAGGAGAAATGAAAACCCCCAACCAAATTCCTGAAGACGAAGGAAACCTTTCTTAGAAGTTCCTTACTTTCATAATTGTATTAATAATATGTATTTTAAATATGTTTATGGATTGCATAAAATGGTTAATCCTTGTTATGTGAAGAGTATAAGTTGCTAGCTTATACTTTAGGAAATGTCTCTCCTCACTTTAACTTTCTCAAAGAGAGCCATGTTTCTGCAACCCCCACTCTGGACAACAGGACAGGAGAGAAGCCAAATCACTGGTTTCCTTTCCTTATGCATTCTAAACTTACCTTTTTGTTTTTATGTTTTATAAATGTATTACGTATTCCCTTTTGGTACATTTAGATGTTTCCCATATAAATTGGGACTATCTGCAGTGTTATCATGTGTTAAGCAAATCTTTAAATATGTGTAATTCTGCATTTGAGTGTAACTTCATGTTTTGATCACATATATATATATTATGTTTAGTATTGTTCTAATCGTCATGCTCTGACAGACCCATTTATCTAGAGCAAAGTAATGAAAAATGTATGTAATCTGAATTACAAACTTGCTAGAAATATCCCTGATGGAATCGGACAGGCCCTAGATCATCGGGGGGTTGTCTCCACAGAGACAAAGGAACTTTTCCCTCCGCTGAAGATCGCGGACATTCATTGGATGTTCCCTCGAAAAAGGGGCGTGAACCATTTCAAGCTATAAAAATCGACCGAACAAGGTCCGCCCTCTCTTCTTACGCTGACTCCCTTCCCTCCTGCATCGACCAACGTTGCTTCTGCACGGCCTTAGGCCGCGCTCATAGCGCAAGCCCCCTCAGCACAGGGGCTGAGAGAAAAAGCCATTTTAATGGCTCCTTTGGAAGCTTTCGTTTTTGTTGTTTCTTTTCTTTACTAAGTTTATTCAACTATTCGCCTCTCCGCGCAAGGAAGACGAATTCTGGAACATTGTTTGTTGAACCTTTCAAATACCGCGCGAGGACAGAACAAAAGACCACGTGCTCCAGCGTGCGCCGGTCTCAAGCACGCGCACGCCGGTTTCAAAAGATCCAGCGCGCCCCGATGTCCAGCTCACGCACTTTGGACACTTTGCAAGTATCACTTTCTCTATGGAGATTTAAATGCTGCTTTAAATTGTTGCTGTGATCTGATCGTTGTTGGCTTCCAAAAGTTACTGACTATGATTTCCATACCTGAGCTCCTTATGTGATCTCATTCTATTTTCTCTCTCTCTCTCTCTCTCTCTCTCTCTCTCTCTTTTATTTGGATTCCGTTATGTCTTGTATAAAGCTTACTGTTTGTATTGTCGTACGCATATTTACTCTGTGTGATTTGTAGTTTGATGTATTACTAGTTTAATTATTAAAAACCCATATACTGACGATTGGCTTGGACTCCACCCCACTCACATTATGAGTCACTGAGATGTCTGATCTATAGCTACAAGCTTTAAATTTAGAAACTAAATTTATCATAAGGATAGGATAATGTTTTCATGGCCAGAGAATATTTTTCCTTGAATTATAATAAGTGATAACTTTATTGGAAATTGATAGGTCAGTCTGGTTTGCTGGACAAACCACGGTTTGATTTGCAGTAATTTACAGTAAGGGATATCACAACAATTGATATGAAGAATGGAATATTGACATATTAATGAGTAAGTTACAGTGCCCTGTGATTATTTACTGGTATAGGCAATTGAGCTATTTTTCATAATCAATCAAATTTAATGTAACTGTCATCTGAGATATATATTAATCATATTCCTGATTAATTATTCAAATTCCCTATATATCATTTGAGTTAATTATTCTGTAAAACACAATGTTGTTACATTATGGTGGAGAATGCGGGCATTTCAAACTTCGTTTTGTGAGCAATCAATCTGTGTATATGGTTTTTAATAATTTCTGCACGTGCGCTATGAAATTATGTAACGTTACTTGTGAGATAAGTCGCAAGACGCGAACTCACTCAACTGACTGAGGCAAAAAGCTGGTCAGTCAGCGCGCTAGGTATTTGTAGAAACTTAACAGTATAGTCACTGTTATTTTTGATGAAAGTAAACTGCATAATAATGTTAAAGGTATCCTGTTAAGAAAGACCAAAATCTTTTTACAGTGAGAACATTTTAATATGAATAATTAAAAGATAAAGAAATCTTTTATTAGTTGCAACATGTAAATCTGAACATGAGCGATGTTCCTCTGATTCAGTTAAAAAGGCCTTGCTTATTAAATATCGTTATTGAATTCGTGGTAAACCACATGATATTCAAAAATATAAACGGTAAAAACTCCTGGTCTAAAATTGGCTTAGCTACCCGATTTTTAAACCTAAAACATTTAAATCATAAGTGCTATTTTGATAAATGTTTATTGGAGTCAACAGATGGAAAATTCCTGTTTTTGTTCTTAACATTTGTGTTATGGAAGTGAACGGGTCCTTCCTTCACCCTATGTTAATATAGCACCTCAGAGATTAAAACCTTTGGTTTGTTACTTGTGATTTTTGAGGCAGAAAATCAGCCTGACAAACGATCAGATAATTTCTAAAGTCATATTGAAATTGTAATTCCGCTATCTAAACACCAGAGGGAACGTGTGGGTTAGAAATTTCAGGGTACGCCCTGCTTTCTGATTCCAGCTTGCCATCCTGTGGCCGTTTCAGATAATGCGCTCTGATTGCTAATTTATAATCCCCTGTGATGTATTTGAATTAGATGTCTAAATTCTCGATAATTATTTGCATTTACAGCTTTGCTCGTGCGAATATTATTACAGGGAAACAAAAGAATTTTTCCTGCCTTTGACTGTTTACATTTACTTTGAGTTTGGTTCAAACATGATTTGAATTAAAATGTAATTGTTTAATAGTGGAAATCTAGATGTTTCAGGTCAACCACTGATTGACCCACTTAGAAGGTAAGCCATCTAGTGGCAGTCTCCTGTTAAATCGACTAACAGACCTCTGTCTTTTCCATTCTGTTTTGAAATTGCATGTCCACTTTTATCCCTTTTGATTAATCTCACCCTGTTTGATTAATTTCATGATCATTAATGATAACTTACAAGCTATCAATGGTTATTATAGGATATTATTCAGATTTTCCTTTTAATTCATACATGCTTATTTTAAATTTAGATTTAAACCAGTTTTGAATTTTTAATTTGAATTAAGTTTTCTGCTCAGCAGGTTAAAGACAGAGAAGCAGTACTCTCCCCCCCCCCCCCCTTGTGGTGAAAACCAGCAACTCCTTCTCCCTTGTCTTTTAATTTGATGTTTATTATTTTGCTTCTCTCTTTTGACTTAGGTTATTTTGATAATTACCATTATTATCATAATTCCTTTGTTTTGTTTTATTATTATTAGGTAAAGCTGTTACCTTTCCTCTCTACATATATAGTTACTCAACTGATGTTAAACAAACCAAACCTTAATTAACTTTAAGTTTCCTTTGTTCATCCTTTGTGTATTTGATTGTAGAACTCCCTCGGTGATTGGACAGTCATCTCAGGTTTCCAGTGAGCAAGGCTGCCCGACCGGTGTTACCGATACTGGCTGCGAGTGAAACTCGGTTCCTCTTGTCTCAAGAGACATCAGCAATTTTGGCACTCCAAAGGTTGTGCTAAAAGTCACAAGCCGTTCGAGATGGCGCCACGCCAGAGTAACGGAGGACCGGGGACACTGCGGTTCAGTGTTTGGGGAGCACCGGGGAGGTTGACCAAGCCACTGGTTCCCACCTGAATGACTTCAATTCACCCAGGTGAACCAAATGTGATAAAACCCATCCACTTATTATAAGCCACAGAATATTAGATATTCCCCCGGATATATTTTAAGTGTTTAACCCTTTTGCTTCTTTAAGCCACACCATATTTCTAGGTTTCCTACCCAGATAGCCCACTCACCTGTTGGCCCTATCTTAAAACATAGCAGCAGGCTTAGGCCTCCTTATTCTCACTAACACATTGTGTTTCTATTGTTTTCATCTCATTTCAAGTGTTGTTTCACTTTGATATTTTTCTACCCTCTGTTCTGTTGTGATTTGTTTCTTTCATTTCACATAGAGACAGTAAACTGTGAGCCACCAACGAATTTAAATAGTAGAGCGACCACCAGCAGCCGGTGTCATCACACGACCCGCTAGGCTACTGCCTGTCAAATCTCCATTTCAGGGCCTTCGTTGACCCCAGTTAATTGGCTACTTAACTGTCTGACTGTTTGCATCAGTTAGCCCCAAAATTCTCATAAACGGCACAGCCCGTATGAATATAGCTCGTTAAACATAGAACGAACTTGCATTGGTCTTTTTGTGTGTGTGTACTGTGTTTCTCTCACTGACAGAGAATCAGGATGTTCCAGGCATCCAGTCCAGCAATCCACGGAGGCCACCTCTCGACATGGTTGAAAGCAGTGACGACCCCCTTCCTGCCCAAGGACGCCAGTAACCTGCAGCACCCAGAGCAACTAGACACCGAGCTAGATGAACTGATGGCACGCGATCCAAACCAAAGCGACTACTACAGAGAACTCGCCAGGATCTTCGGAAGCCTAATTCACATTCTCGTCGGCCAAGCACGGCTCGGTGAACGGAGCAACATCGCGGAGGAGGCCTGGAAGGACCAGGACCCAACCCAGAGTCATCTTGATCAGCTCCTCCTCGAGACCCAGAACCAGCGCGAGAAAGAGGACGACACAGATCCAGAGCTACGGAAAGGAGTTGAAAGACTTCACAATGCCCTGCAAGATCTTCGCCTCGACACAAATCAAAAAGAATAGCTGGAGAGAGAAGCCAGAAAAGACCTCAACAAAAAACTCCAGCAAGGTGGCGCTCTCCTAAAAAGAGCTGAGACTGAACTGAAAGAAAGAGACTATAAAACCTGGGCCTGCAAAACACACTTGCAAGCGGCCCGAGGTAAATTCAACAAGCTTATTCTGCAGAGAGACAAGCTCCAAGATGAACTTGACACTGTTCACACAGAACTGAGACAATCTCACAGATTACAGAGTGGCTGGATCGGAGAAACGCACACCACAAAGTTTCTCCTGGCCCCCCACTCCAACCCTTTCAGCCAAGAACCTAGAGCTGAAAAAGGGGGTGTAAGCTCACAGCTCAAGAAATCACCAGCCAGCTTACAAGAACACCTGTCAACAACGGAGGGAATAGAACCCTTCCAGAGAACGCATGACACTAAACCCTGCACTGCTCACAGAGAACTTCACAAGCTAGCCAGAAGCATCTCTACATTCAATCCAGATCCTGCAGGAGGACATGACGTTCATGCTTCTTTACAAGCCATTGACTTTCATTTGCAAACTGTCGCCAACGTGACAGATGTGAACACATTGTACCTGTTAAAAATCACGTCCAGCCGTGATGTGCATTGCTTTCTGGATCGTCAACCAGAGACTGTCAAAGCGTACTACCAGCAACTGCTACAGACTTTGATTCTTGAATTCTCTGATCCAAACTCAGACCATGGGCTCCTTATTGCTATGGACCTCAAACAGGGCCGATTTGAAAACCCACAGACTTTCTGTAGTCAGCTACGAAACACCTACTTCGGAGCATGCAACGAACCAGGTATGGAACAGGATTTCAACTTAAAAACTCTGTTCCTCCTAAACCTACATGCCAGTTGGAGTTTTCATCTCAGAGTCCCAGCGTGTCCCCGTAACAGGACTACACAAGAGTTACGGAACTTAGCCCACAAAGCTTGCACCAAGCAAAAGACTATTTGTGAAAAGACTGTGAAAAAACCCAAAGTCTCTGTCTCTGAGCACTGCTTGGAGTTAACCCTAGATGGCGCCCTACAACACCACAGTCACAGACATTTTTACAGAGAGTCAATACCATTCCAAGCCAGCAGAGGGCAACACAGTGCAGCCACGTCTGAGACAGCAGAGATCCTGAGGGTGCTGAAAGTGCTTCTTCACATGAAAACTCACAAGGAAGATGAGCCAAGCACCCAGAACACTGCCTGTCATCTACAGACCACAGAGCTAACTGTTACAGCACAAAGTGACAACAACACCCAAGCTCCACAGTCAACAGCTGCACACCCTGAACGAGACAGCACAGGTCCTCACACCAGGTACCACAAACACAAGGTACCAGAAAATGCTGTTTTGACTACCTGCCTTCGCAGCGAGCTACACAAGAACGGTCCTCACCACCCACCGATCGTCACACCTGCCCTGATGCCAACATTCCTGGGCAGCCTTGTCAAAAAGGGGGTGGGCCGAAAAGGAGTCAACAGGGAAGACCTGATCGACACAGGATCAAACCTGACGGTGATCTCATCTCACCTTTTCAAAAGACTCCAATTTGAAGCTAAGAGACAAGATCGAACTCTTACACCTCAAACTTATGAACTGAACGTACAGGTGTACAGACAGGATGAAATCCAGTTTGAACAGGTTGTTTCCATTCACCTGACAATCGGTCCGATGAGTCTAATACATCCCATGTATGTCCCACCAATGAACACTCATACATTGCTCATCGACAAATACCTGCTAGAACACTTTGACCCTTTTCTGAACTTCAAACAGCTAAAAGACTTTGCTCAAGTGCGAGAACCTTTTTCTCTCCAGCCATACAGGTTGCTAGAGCCAGACTGTCAGGTCGCAGAGGTCACGGGAACTCCCACAGAGCCAGACGGTCAGGTCACAGAGGTCACGGGAACCCCAGCAGCCAGCCATGAATACAACGCCCTAACGACAGGCCCAAGTTCAAGCCTCTGTACCTTAGTCAACAAACAGGGTACGGTGGTACCAGCTTACACCAAAGGGGTCGCTGTTCGGCTCAACCTGCAATGTGGTCAAACCTTACACCACACGCTGGGTTTCTTCCAATCCTCACCTGAATGTGTGGAACTCGGGCTCACACTTGCAAACAACAAGCATGTCAAACACCAACACCTGCTCCAGCAATGTGATAACATCACAAAAACACACAATGTGATCATGTACTGGAAGAAGGTAAAAGGACACTCGAAGTTACCAAGTCTAGACAAGGACTTTAAAGATAACACTGACACCCTTGCCAAAACTGGCACACTAAACAACATTCTGTGGTCACTCCCAACCCACCCACCCACATTCAAGGTTGAAGTGATTACACACAGCATAAGAACTTTACTAGCTAAACTGCCTACATCAGAATCGCTTACGCTGGCTCCGTTGTCTACACAGACCAACATAGCGGATATGCGGGCTTCTGAAACCTCGATAATGACTTTGCTTAAAACCCCACCGTACATGATACCCTTAAGCCTTGTGTTAACTGTGCCGTCTTACGCCATCACCATGCCAGCTAACCTGCAACAAATACACCTGGCCAACTCTCTGGATAGTGCCTTCCTACGGCACGTCAACCCCAAACAGAGAGAAGTGAATGGGCTCCTGAACCAACTCATCAGCGAGTCAAGCCAAGTCTACAGACCTAAAGACATTGTCAGTGTCAGGATGTGGAAAAGCAACACCCACACCAAAACACACATTCCAAATGTGGTGGCCTACCATGACAGTGACACACAGCTGTACCTGGCCCCAAACATGCACATGTGTACTTTAACCAAAGACATTCATTATCTCTGCCTTAGCAAACCCTTCCTCAGACACAACTCTGAAGGAATCTGCGAGCTGCAACCCTGGGTCAGGGATACGCGCTGCCCTGCCGAAGCCAAGCCTCGTACACAAGTCACAGAAACGCAAGCAGAGATTGTGGGTAACAGATGGTTCGTCAACACTCCTGTGAACTCAGCTACGCTGACCTACGACCAGCATGACACCGCCACCCGTGCCAACCTGCTTGACCAAGTACTGAAAGGTACCACCCAACACATTGACATTACTCCTGTCGACACAGCCCTCCAAGCACTGTCTCGACAGCCCATTCTGAACCAGTCATCTGCGGTCTGAGCCTGGACTGCTGCCGACACTGCACAGTGCATCTCCACCGTCATTGGTTCTGCCCTGACTCTTTGCGTGACCTTCATCCTATACAGGATACTCAACGAGATGCAAACCTCTACAGCCAAACTCACGACAACTGTGGCTGGAGGTCTCAGATGGAATCCCCGGAAAAGGGACGCCAAGTCAAAGACAACACCGAACCTCATCAAGCTGAATCCTCAGCTTCAGGAACCACCTGCCGTCATGACCCACCTGCTACATGACCATCACGATTCACTTGTCATCTGCCCATCCTGATGATTGCCGTCCGATGATGTCCACACCGGGACTTCATCTGACGTAAAGGGGGAAGGTGTAACGGATATGCAGATCATCGATTCATGGGTTAAATTCAGGCATAAAAAAATAAAAACCCATTTTGCACTAATTGCCTGGCCTGGCGCCAGCCTGGCTGGACTTAAATTAATTTACGATACCCGTGCAAGCCTCAAAGGAGAAATGAAAACCCCCAACCAAATTCCTGAAGACGAAGGAAACCTTTCTTAGAAGTTCCTTACTTTCATAATTTTATTAATAATATGTATTTTAAATATGTTTATGGATTGCATAAAATGGTTAATCCTTGTTATGTGAAGAGTATAAGTTGCTAGCTTATACTTTAGGAAATGTCTCTCCTCACTTTAACTTTCTCAAAGAGAGCCATGTTTCTGCAACCCCCACCCCTGCAGGTAATAAAACTTTATGACCACTCTGGACAACAGGACAGGAGAGAAGCCAAATCACTGGTTTCCTTTCCTTATGCATTCTAAACTTACCTTTTTGTTTTTATGTTTTATAAATGTATTACGTATTCCCTTTTGGTACATTTAGATGTTTCCCATATAAATTGGGACTATCTGCAGTGTTATCATGTGTTAAGCAAATCTTTAAATATGTGTAATTCTGCATTTGAATGTAACTTCATGTTTTGATCACATATATATATTATGTTTAGTATTGTTCTAATCGTCATGCTCTGACAGACCCATTTATCTAGAGCAAAGTAATGAAAAATGTATGTAATCTGAATTACAAACTTGCTAGAAATATCCCTGATGGAATCGGACAGGCCCTAGATCATCGGGGGGTTGTCTCCACAGAGACAAAGGAACTTTTCCCTCCACTGCAGATCGCGGACATTCATTGGATGTTCCCTCGAAAAAGGGGCGTGAACCATTTCAAGCTATAAAAATCGACCGAACAAGGTCCGCCCTCTCTTCTTACGCTGACTCCCTTCCCTCCTGCATCGACCAACGTTGCTTTCGCACGGCCTTAGGCCGCGCTCATAGCGCAAGCCCCCTCAGCACAGGGGCTGAGAGAAAAATTTTAATGGCTCCTTTGGAAGCTTTCGTTTTTGTTGTTTCTTTTCTTTACTAAGTTTATTCAACTATTCGCCTCTCCGCGCAAGGAAGACGAATTCTGGAACATTGTTTGTTGAACCTTTCAAATACCGCGCGAGGACAGAACAAAAGACCACGTGCTCCAGCGTGTGCCGGTCTCCAGCACGCGCACGCCGGTTTCAAAAGATCCAGCGCGCCCCGATGTCCAGCTCACGCACATTGGACAGTTTGCAAGTATCACTTTCTCTATGGAGATTTAAATGCTGCTTTAAATTGTTGCTGTGATCTGATCGTTGTTGGCTTCCAAAAGTTACTGACTATGATTTCCATACCTGAGCTCCTTATGTGATCTCATTCTATTTTCTCTCTCTCTCTCTCTCTCTCTCTCTCTCTCTCTCTTTTATTTGGATTCCGTTATGTCTTGTATAAAGCTTACTGTTTGTATTGTCGTACGCATATTTACTCTGTGTGATTTGTAGTTTGATGTATTACTAGTTTAATTATTAAAAACCCATATACTGACGATTGGCTTGGACTCCACCCCACTCACATTATGAGTCACTGAGATGTCTGATCTATAGCTACAAGCTTTAAATTTAGAAACTAAATTTATCATAAGGATAGGATAATGTTTTCATGGCCAGAGAATATTTTTCCTTGAATTATAATAAGTGATAACTTTATTGGAAATTGATAGGTCAGTCTGGTTTGCTGGACAAACCACGGTTTGATTTGCAGTAATTTACAGTAAGGGATATCACAACAATTGATATGAAGAATGGAATATTGACATATTAATGAGTAAGTTACAGTGCCCTGTGATTATTTACTGGTATAGGCAATTGAGCTATTTTTCATAATCAATCAAATTTAATGTAACTGTCATCTGAGATATATATTAATCATATTCCTGATTAATTATTCAAATTCCCTATATATCATTTGAGTTAATTATTCTGTAAAACACAATGTTGTTACATTATGGTGGAGAATGCGGGCATTTCAAACTTCGTTTTGTGAGCAATCAATCTGTGTATATGGTTTTTAATAATTTCTGCACGTGCGCTATGAAATTATGTAACGTTACTTGTGAGATAAGTCGCAAGACGCGAACTCACTCAACTGACTGAGGCAAAAAGCTGGTCAGTCAGCGCGCTAGGTATTTGTAGAAACTTAACAGTATAGTCACTGTTATTTTTGATGAAAGTAAACTGCATAATAATGTTAAAGGTATCCTGTTAAGAAAGACCAAAATCTTTTTACAGTGAGAACATTTTAATATGAATAATTAAAAGATAAAGAAATCTTTTATTAGTTGCAACATGTAAATCTGAACATGAGCGATGTTCCTCTGATTCAGTTAAAAAGGCCTTGCTTATTAAATATCGTTATTGAATTCGTGGTAAACCACATGATATTCAAAAATATAAACGGTAAAAACTCCTGGTCTAAAATTGGCTTAGCTACCCGATTTTTAAACCTAAAACATTTAAATCATAAGTGCTATTTTGATAAATGTTTATTGGAGTCAACAGATGGAAAATTCCTGTTTTTGTTCTTAACATTTGTGTTATGGAAGTGAACGGGTCCTTCCTTCACCCTATGTTAATATAGCACCTCAGAGATTAAAACCTTTGGTTTGTTACTTGTGATTTTTGAGGCAGAAAATCAGCCTGACAAACGATCAGATAATTTCTAAAGTCATATTGAAATTGTAATTCCGCTATCTAAACACCAGAGGGAACGTGTGGGTTAGAAATTTCAGGGTACGCCCTGCTTTCTGATTCCAGCTTGCCATCCTGTGGCCGTTTCAGATAATGCGCTCTGATTGCTAATTTATAATCCCCTGTGATGTATTTGAATTAGATGTCTAAATTCTCGATAATTATTTGCATTTACAGCTTTGCTCGTGCGAATATTATTACAGGGAAACAAAAGAATTTTTCCTGCCTTTGACTGTTTACATTTACTTTGAGTTTGGTTCAAACATGATTTGAATTAAAATGTAATTGTTTAATAGTGGAAATCTAGATGTTTCAGGTCAACCACTGATTGACCCACTTAGAAGGTAAGCCATCTAGTGGCAGTCTCCTGTTAAATCGACTAACAGACCTCTGTCTTTTCCATTCTGTTTTGAAATTGCATGTCCACTTTTATCCCTTTTGATTAATCTCACCCTGTTTGATTAATTTCATGATCATTAATGATAACTTACAAGCTATCAATGGTTATTATAGGATATTATTCAGATTTTCCTTTTAATTCATACATGCTTATTTTAAATTTAGATTTAAACCAGTTTTGAATTTTTAATTTGAATTAAGTTTTCTGCTCAGCAGGTTAAAGACAGAGAAGCAGTACTCTCCCCCCCCCCCCCCCCCCCCTTGTGGTGAAAACCAGCAACTCCTTCTCCCTTGTCTTTTAATTTGATGTTTATTATTTTGCTTCTCTCTTTTGACTTAGGTTATTTTGATAATTACCATTATTATCATAATTCCTTTGTTTTGTTTTATTATTATTAGGTAAAGCTGTTACCTTTCCTCTCTACATATATAGTTACTCAACTGATGTTAAACAAACCAAACCTTAATTAACTTTAAGTTTCCTTTGTTCATCCTTTGTGTATTTGATTGTAGAACTCCCTCGGTGATTGGACAGTCATCTCAGGTTTCCAGTGAGCAAGGCTGCCCGACCGGTGTTACCGATACTGGCTGCGAGTGAAACTCGGTTCCTCTTGTCTCAAGAGACATCAGCAATTTTGGCACTCCAAAGGTTGTGCTAAAAGTCACAAGCCGTTCGAGATGGCGCCACGCCAGAGTAACGGAGGACCGGGGACACTGCGGTTCAGTGTTTGGGGAGCACCGGGGAGGTTGACCAAGCCACTGGTTCCCACCTGAATGACTTCAATTCACCCAGGTGAACCAAATGTGATAAAACCCATCCACTTATTATAAGCCACAGAATATTAGATATTCCCCCGGATATATTTTAAGTGTTTAACCCTTTTGCTTCTTTAAGCCACACCATATTTCTAGGTTTCCTACCCAGATAGCCCACTCACCTGTTGGCCCTATCTTAAAACATAGCAGCAGGCTTAGGCCTCCTTATTCTCACTAACACATTGTGTTTCTATTGTTTTCATCTCATTTCAAGTGTTGTTTCACTTTGATCTTTTTCTACCCTCTGTTCTGTTGTGATTTGTTTCTTTCATTTCACATAGAGACAGTAAACTGTGAGCCACCAACGAATTTAAATAGTAGAGCGACCACCAGCAGCCGGTGTCATCACACGACCCGCTAGGCTACTGCCTGTCAAATCTCCATTTCAGGGCCTTCGTTGACCCCAGTTAATTGGCTACTTAACTGTCTGACTGTTTGCATCAGTTAGCCCCAAAATTCTCATAAACGGCACAGCCCGTATGAATATAGCTCGTTAAACATAGAACGAACTTGCATTGGTCTTTTTGTGTGTGTGTACTGTGTTTCTCTCACTGACAGAGAATCAGGATGTTCCAGGCATCCAGTCCAGCAATCCACGGAGGCCACCTCTCGACATGGTTGAAAGCAGTGACGACCCCCTTCCTGCCCAAGGACGCCAGTAACCTGCAGCACCCAGAGCAACTAGACACCGAGCTAGATGAACTGATGGCACGCGATCCAAACCAAAGCGACTACTACAGAGAACTCGCCAGGATCTTCGGAAGCCTAATTCACATTCTCGTCGGCCAAGCACGGCTCGGTGAACGGAGCAACATCGCGGAGGAGGCCTGGAAGGACCAGGACCCAACCCAGAGTCATCTTGATCAGCTCCTCCTCGAGACCCAGAACCAGCGCGAGAAAGAGGACGACACAGATCCAGAGCTACGGAAAGGAGTTGAAAGACTTCACAATGCCCTGCAAGATCTTCGCCTCGACACAAATCAAAAAGAATAGCTGGAGAGAGAAGCCAGAAAAGACCTCAACAAAAAACTCCAGCAAGGTGGCGCTCTCCTAAAAAGAGCTGAGACTGAACTGAAAGAAAGAGACTATAAAACCTGGGCCTGCAAAACACACTTGCAAGCGGCCCGAGGTAAATTCAACAAGCTTATTCTGCAGAGAGACAAGCTCCAAGATGAACTTGACACTGTTCACACAGAACTGAGACAATCTCACAGATTACAGAGTGGCTGGATCGGAGAAACGCACACCACAAAGTTTCTCCTGGCCCCCCACTCCAACCCTTTCAGCCAAGAACCTAGAGCTGAAAAAGGGGGTGTAAGCTCACAGCTCAAGAAATCACCAGCCAGCTTACAAGAACACCTGTCAACAACGGAGGGAATAGAACCCTTCCAGAGAACGCATGACACTAAACCCTGCACTGCTCACAGAGAACTTCACAAGCTAGCCAGAAGCATCTCTACATTCAATCCAGATCCTGCAGGAGGACATGACGTTCATGCTTCTTTACAAGCCATTGACTTTCATTTGCAAACTGTCGCCAACGTGACAGATGTGAACACATTGTACCTGTTAAAAATCACGTCCAGCCGTGATGTGCATTGCTTTCTGGATCGTCAACCAGAGACTGTCAAAGCGTACTACCAGCAACTGCTACAGACTTTGATTCTTGAATTCTCTGATCCAAACTCAGACCATGGGCTCCTTATTGCTATGGACCTCAAACAGGGCCGATTTGAAAACCCACAGACTTTCTGTAGTCAGCTACGAAACACCTACTTCGGAGCATGCAACGAACCAGGTATGGAACAGGATTTCAACTTAAAAACTCTGTTCCTCCTAAACCTACATGCCAGTTGGAGTTTTCATCTCAGAGTCCCAGCGTGTCCCCGTAACAGGACTACACAAGAGTTACGGAACTTAGCCCACAAAGCTTGCACCAAGCAAAAGACTATTTGTGAAAAGACTGTGAAAAAACCCAAAGTCTCTGTCTCTGAGCACTGCTTGGAGTTAACCCTAGATGGCGCCCTACAACACCACAGTCACAGACATTTTTACAGAGAGTCAATACCATTCCAAGCCAGCAGAGGGCAACACAGTGCAGCCACGTCTGAGACAGCAGAGATCCTGAGGGTGCTGAAAGTGCTTCTTCACATGAAAACTCACAAGGAAGATGAGCCAAGCACCCAGAACACTGCCTGTCATCTACAGACCACAGAGCTAACTGTTACAGCACAAAGTGACAACAACACCCAAGCTCCACAGTCAACAGCTGCACACCCTGAACGAGACAGCACAGGTCCTCACACCAGGTACCACAAACACAAGGTACCAGAAAATGCTGTTTTGACTACCTGCCTTCGCAGCGAGCTACACAAGAACGGTCCTCACCACCCACCGATCGTCACACCTGCCCTGATGCCAACATTCCTGGGCAGCCTTGTCAAAAAGGGGGTGGGCCGAAAAGGAGTCAACAGGGAAGACCTGATCGACACAGGATCAAACCTGACGGTGATCTCATCTCACCTTTTCAAAAGACTCCAATTTGAAGCTAAGAGACAAGATCGAACTCTTACACCTCAAACTTATGAACTGAACGTACAGGTGTACAGACAGGATGAAATCCAGTTTGAACAGGTTGTTTCCATTCACCTGACAATCGGTCCGATGAGTCTAATACATCCCATGTATGTCCCACCAATGAACACTCATACATTGCTCATCGACAAATACCTGCTAGAACACTTTGACCCTTTTCTGAACTTCAAACAGCTAAAAGACTTTGCTCAAGTGCGAGAACCTTTTTCTCTCCAGCCATACAGGTTGCTAGAGCCAGACTGTCAGGTCGCAGAGGTCACGGGAACTCCCACAGAGCCAGACGGTCAGGTCACAGAGGTCACGGGAACCCCAGCAGCCAGCCATGAATACAACGCCCTAACGACAGGCCCAAGTTCAAGCCTCTGTACCTTAGTCAACAAACAGGGTACGGTGGTACCAGCTTACACCAAAGGGGTCGCTGTTCGGCTCAACCTGCAATGTGGTCAAACCTTACACCACACGCTGGGTTTCTTCCAATCCTCACCTGAATGTGTGGAACTCGGGCTCACACTTGCAAACAACAAGCATGTCAAACACCAACACCTGCTCCAGCAATGTGATAACATCACAAAAACACACAATGTGATCATGTACTGGAAGAAGGTAAAAGGACACTCGAAGTTACCAAGTCTAGACAAGGACTTTAAAGATAACACTGACACCCTTGCCAAAACTGGCACACTAAACAACATTCTGTGGTCACTCCCAACCCACCCACCCACATTCAAGGTTGAAGTGATTACACACAGCATAAGAACTTTACTAGCTAAACTGCCTACATCAGAATCGCTTACGCTGGCTCCGTTGTCTACACAGACCAACATAGCGGATATGCGGGCTTCTGAAACCTCGATAATGACTTTGCTTAAAACCCCACCGTACATGATACCCTTAAGCCTTGTGTTAACTGTGCCGTCTTACGCCATCACCATGCCAGCTGACCTGCAACAAATACACCTGGCCAACTCTCTGGATAGTGCCTTCCTACGGCACGTCAACCCCAAACAGAGAGAAGTGAATGAAAGACAGCGGAGACCAGGACAACTAGAGCCCAGATACAGATCCCCTGTAAAGACCTTGTCTCAGAGGAGCACCAGGACAAGACCACAGGAAACAGATAATTCTTCTGCACAATCTGACTTTGCTGCAGTCTGGAATTGAACTACTGGTTTTCGTCTGGTCAGAGGAGAACTGGCCCCCCAACTGAGCCTGGTTTCTCCCAAGGTTTTTTTCTCCATTCTGTCACCGATGGAGTTTCGGTTCCTTGCCGCTGTCGCCTCTGGCTTGCTTAGTTGGGGTCACTTCATCTACAGCGATATCGTTGACTTGATTGCAAATTAAAACAGACACTATTTCAACTGAACAGAGATGACATCAATGAATTCAATGATGAACTGCCTTTAACTATCATTTTGCATTATTGAGACACTGTTTTCCAAATGAATGTTGTTCAGTGCTTTGGCGCAATGTATTTTGTTTAAAGCACTATATAAATAAAGGTGATTGATTGATTGAATGGGCTCCTGAACCAACTCATCAGCGAGTCAAGCCAAGTCTACAGACCTAAAGACATTGTCAGTGTCAGGATGTGGAAAAGCAACACCCACACCAAAACACACATTCCAAATGTGGTGGCCTACCATGACAGTGACACACAGCTGTACCTGGCCCCAAACATGCACATGTGTACTTTAACCAAAGACATTCATTATCTCTGCCTTAGCAAACCCTTCCTCAGACACAACTCTGAAGGAATCTGCGAGCTGCAACCCTGGGTCAGGGATACGCGCTGCCCTGCCGAAGCCAAGCCTCGTACACAAGTCACAGAAACGCAAGCAGAGATTGTGGGTAACAGATGGTTCGTCAACACTCCTGTGAACTCAGCTACGCTGACCTACGACCAGCATGACACCGCCACCCGTGCCAACCTGCTTGACCAAGTACTGAAAGGTACCACCCAACACATTGACATTACTCCTGTCGACACAGCCCTCCAAGCACTGTCTCGACAGCCCATTCTGAACCAGTCATCTGCGGTCTGAGCCTGGACTGCTGCCGACACTGCACAGTGCATCTCCACCGTCATTGGTTCTGCCCTGACTCTTTGCGTGACCTTCATCCTATACAGGATACTCAACGAGATGCAAACCTCTACAGCCAAACTCACGACAACTGTGGCTGGAGGTCTCAGATGGAATCCCCGGAAAAGGGACGCCAAGTCAAAGACAACACCGAACCTCATCAAGCTGAATCCTCAGCTTCAGGAACCACCTGCCGTCATGACCCACCTGCTACATGACCATCACGATTCACTTGTCATCTGCCCATCCTGATGATTGCCGTCCGATGATGTCCACACCGGGACTTCATCTGACGTAAAGGGGGAAGGTGTAACGGACATGCAGATCATCGATTCATGGGTTAAATTCAGGCATAAAAAAATAAAAACCCATTTTGCACTAATTGCCTGGCCTGGCGCCAGCCTGGCTGGACTTAAATTAATTTACGATACCCGTGCAAGCCTCAAAGGAGAAATGAAAACCCCCAACCAAATTCCTGAAGACGAAGGAAACCTTTCTTAGAAGTTCCTTACTTTCATAATTTTATTAATAATATGTATTTTAAATATGTTTATGGATTGCATAAAATGGTTAATCCTTGTTATGTGAAGAGTATAAGTTGCTAGCTTATACTTTAGGAAATGTCTCTCCTCACTTTAACTTTCTCAAAGAGAGCCATGTTTCTGCAACCCCCACCCCTGCAGGTAATAAAACTTTATGACCACTCTGGACAACAGGACAGGAGAGAAGCCAAATCACTGGTTTCCTTTCCTTATGCATTCTAAACTTACCTTTTTGTTTTTATGTTTTATAAATGTATTACGTATTCCCTTTTGGTACATTTAGATGTTTCCCATATAAATTGGGACTATCTGCAGTGTTATCATGTGTTAAGCAAATCTTTAAATATGTGTAATTCTGCATTTGAATGTAACTTCATGTTTTGATCACATATATATATTATGTTTAGTATTGTTCTAATCGTCATGCTCTGACAGACCCATTTATCTAGAGCAAAGTAATGAAAAATGTATGTAATCTGAATTACAAACTTGCTAGAAATATCCCTGATGGAATCGGACAGGCCCTAGATCATCGGGGGGTTGTCTCCACAGAGACAAAGGAACTTTTCCCTCCACTGCAGATCGCGGACATTCATTGGATGTTCCCTCGAAAAAGGGGCGTGAACCATTTCAAGCTATAAAAATCGACCGAACAAGGTCCGCCCTCTCTTCTTACGCTGACTCCCTTCCCTCCTGCATCGACCAACGTTGCTTTCGCACGGCCTTAGGCCGCGCTCATAGCGCAAGCCCCCTCAGCACAGGGGCTGAGAGAAAAATTTTAATGGCTCCTTTGGAAGCTTTCGTTTTTGTTGTTTCTTTTCTTTACTAAGTTTATTCAACTATTCGCCTCTCCGCGCAAGGAAGACGAATTCTGGAACATTGTTTGTTGAACCTTTCAAATACCGCGCGAGGACAGAACAAAAGACCACGTGCTCCAGCGTGTGCCGGTCTCCAGCACGCGCACGCCGGTTTCAAAAGATCCAGCGCGCCCCGATGTCCAGCTCACGCACATTGGACAGTTTGCAAGTATCACTTTCTCTATGGAGATTTAAATGCTGCTTTAAATTGTTGCTGTGATCTGATCGTTGTTGGCTTCCAAAAGTTACTGACTATGATTTCCATACCTGAGCTCCTTATGTGATCTCATTCTATTTTCTCTCTCTCTCTCTCTCTCTCTCTCTCTCTTTTATTTGGATTCCGTTATGTCTTGTATAAAGCTTACTGTTTGTATTGTCGTACGCATATTTACTCTGTGTGATTTGTAGTTTGATGTATTACTAGTTTAATTATTAAAAACCCATATACTGACGATTGGCTTGGACTCCACCCCACTCACATTATGAGTCACTGAGATGTCTGATCTATAGCTACAAGCTTTAAATTTAGAAACTAAATTTATCATAAGGATAGGATAATGTTTTCATGGCCAGAGAATATTTTTCCTTGAATTATAATAAGTGATAACTTTATTGGAAATTGATAGGTCAGTCTGGTTTGCTGGACAAACCACGGTTTGATTTGCAGTAATTTACAGTAAGGGATATCACAACAATTGATATGAAGAATGGAATATTGACATATTAATGAGTAAGTTACAGTGCCCTGTGATTATTTACTGGTATAGGCAATTGAGCTATTTTTCATAATCAATCAAATTTAATGTAACTGTCATCTGAGATATATATTAATCATATTCCTGATTAATTATTCAAATTCCCTATATATCATTTGAGTTAATTATTCTGTAAAACACAATGTTGTTACATTATGGTGGAGAATGCGGGCATTTCAAACTTCGTTTTGTGAGCAATCAATCTGTGTATATGGTTTTTAATAATTTCTGCACGTGCGCTATGAAATTATGTAACGTTACTTGTGAGATAAGTCGCAAGACGCGAACTCACTCAACTGACTGAGGCAAAAAGCTGGTCAGTCAGCGCGCTAGGTATTTGTAGAAACTTAACAGTATAGTCACTGTTATTTTTGATGAAAGTAAACTGCATAATAATGTTAAAGGTATCCTGTTAAGAAAGACCAAAATCTTTTTACAGTGAGAACATTTTAATATGAATAATTAAAAGATAAAGAAATCTTTTATTAGTTGCAACATGTAAATCTGAACATGAGCGATGTTCCTCTGATTCAGTTAAAAAGGCCTTGCTTATTAAATATCGTTATTGAATTCGTGGTAAACCACATGATATTCAAAAATAACAATGTTGTAACAATGTTGTTACAACATTTTAATATTTTATATTTTCCAGACAATTGAGTACTATATTCATGCTTCTATGAATAAAAGTGCAAGCACAAAAAAAAATGACATACTAAATCACTACACGATCGGGGTAATCCTGTTTGGAGAACAACAGCAAATTACCCGCCAAACCTTGAGGAAAGTAAGTAAAATTCAAAAGCCTAGGACATGACCCATACAATATCTGCTTCAACAGATCATACTGAAGTAAAGACTCACAAGTCTATAATAAGACTAAAACAGAATGAATTGTTAAAATGTATTATGTTGTCCATTAGTTACGGTTAACATTATGTTTGTTTAGGGTGAAGTGTTTGTAGTACTGATTAGACTTCACATTAAATATGTTACAACAGCCTGTTAATCTGCAAATGTATAACTGCTTTTATTTTATTCATTGTAAATGTTTAAAATGCTTTACAGGAAAACTTTGAAAATTATGATGGTGCAGTGGGATTTGTAATTGCAAATGGCAATCACTGGAAGTTTGTGGTAAGTAAAACCAGTTGTAAGTTGAAAATTTTTGTCATTCCTTAGTTTTAGTACTGTTAATTCAATGTTAACAATAATACTGTAGAGAACAGGTGAAACTTGTTTCATTTAGGATTGATTGTGGTTACATTACAAATAATAATAATACATTAACATATTTTTCCTTCTAATTTTCTGTTATGGGACCAACCTGGGAAATGAATCTGTAGTTCCTTCATGCCACGTCAGAGAAGATATTTGTTGTTGACCCAGCTGATGTCTCAAATGACATGAAGGACTCAAAACTAGCCGCCAGACGTTTTCAGTAAGATAAATGAGACAAAAACGCCTGGCAAGATCAACTAGGAATATTGTGTGCAATCTGTCCAATGGAAGGGTGTGACGTCACGGGCGGGGTGACGTAGCGACCAGGAAGCTTTAAAGGCACGTGCCACACAGCTGACTTAAGCTTCGAGTAGGGAAGCAAAACCCAAAAACCCTTTTTAGGAGGACCGTAGCAAACAAGCAATTGGTCAGATTTTCTCCATAGGGCAGCTCTGTGGACATATGCGTCCAGTGCTTGAACTTGACACATACAGTTTAGCTTCTCCTGGTCTGGCTCCCGAAAGGGAGGAGGGCAGAAGACCTGCAGTACTATGGGTTGTGGCTTAACAGAGGGAACTTTAGGAACATAAACCGCTCGAGGGTATAATAATGCTTTGGCCATACCAGGGGCAAAGTCTAAGTAGGTAGGGGCCACCGAGAGGGCCTGAAGATCTCTAACTCTCTTTAGAGAAGTAATAGCCAGTAACAGGGCAGTCTAAAGGGTCAGATGTCTATCTGAGATGTCATGAATCTCCAATGAAAATGAAAATGGAGCTTTACAAAGAGCCTCTAACACCACAACCCAGGTCCAGGGGGGAACACGGGACCGTACTGGAGGTCTCAGCCTCAGTGCACCGTGGAGGAAACGTGTAACTAGGGGGTGTCTACCCACTGACTGACCGTTGAAAGGGACATGGTAAGTAGCTATGGCCGCCACGTACACCTTTAAGGTGGAGTGAGTTAACCCTGCAGAGAGCCTAGACTGGAGAAACTCAAGAACTGTAGCAACTGGGCAGTTAACAGGGTCAAGCTGGTGATCTCTGCAATCTCCCAGGAATATATACTGTTCTTAACAAGAGGAGTTTGCCCTGGGACCACAGGAGGATCGGGTATACCAGCTTGTATAAGGAAGACCTCCCTGGTGATTGATATAAGAGACCACTGATGTGTTGTCGGTGCTCACCAACACATGACGGCCTCTCAGGTCTGGGAGGAAATATCAATGCTCGATACATCGCTAGCATTTCTAGACAATTGATGTGCCATGTCAGATGGCGACCACTCTACAGACTGCAGGCAGGGTGGCCACTCATGACCGCACCCCAGCTGATGAGGGACGCATCTGTCGCTAGTGTTACACAGTGACCATAGACATGAACAACCATCAATCACGTAATTAACCCCGCGCATTGAGCTCCTCAATGAGGTTAAAATTATATTAGATACACCAGTAAAGGTCAAAGTCTGGAGGATAATTGTGTCTCCTGTGAAAAGAGAGTCCCCTGTGTTGTCCAATGTCGCTGATTGGCTGGAAGTTCAGTAGTCGCTGAAGTGACGTCTTGGGAAGCCCTGGTTGGGCGTTGGCTGAAGACGGAGTTGTTTGCGGGTTGAAGTTGAAACTAGACCTTACAAATCTTAACTCAGAACACGAAACTCTCAAACGGAAAAGAAAAGAAGTAAAGTTTGACGAGACTAAGTTGTGTTTCTTCTCATCGTGGCTAAGTAGCAGCAGGCGTGCAGACTGAAACATGCTGGAACCGCGCTCAAAGAACAGTGATGGCAAACAGCATGGCTAAAAGCTAAAGCTAAGAAGCAAAGCTAAAAGCTGGCATGACTGATAGCAAAGCAAGGCTAGAACTAAAAGCAGACATGACTAATAGCAGAAGCATAGCTAGAGACTAAAAGCAGGCATGACTAGTAGCAGAAGCAAGGCTAACATCTAAAAGCAAGATTTTATGGTGTCCTGAGTATTTAAACTGGCCTGTTGGCCACACCTCAAATGTTGTCTTGACCAATCAGATATTGTCTTGGCTCCAGGGCATCATAAATCATATGTTTATCTTACCAAGCATGTGGTCCGAATTTTCCCGCTCTTGCAGGGTATAATTTTGGACATGATTCCTATAACCAGAATATGAATCAAATAAATGATTGTCTGGACTATTTCAAGCAAGCAGATTTGATTACATAGATACTAGACATGACTATGTATCCTTAAGCTATCCCATAGTTATTAAAAGACATACACAATAAGTGATTATAACATATTAGTCAAATGTGTGGGTTACACATAAATGAATATGGAGTGAAGCGATGGACTGATTCATTTATAAGTCTTTTTGAGTTCATTCTGGTCCATATTAGAGCTGTAATCGGGCCTTAAAAGTTAGACCCGACAGGACCCGAGCCCAACAGGTTTCGGCCCGAGCCCGACAAGTAAATTTTGATTGACAGCTTTTTTAAAGCCCGAACCCGTTTACAGCCCGACATTATTCAAATGAGCGCACACACACAGCTCTTTTGCCTTTTGTCAACGAGTAATTTATTCATGTTTTAACATAATTTACTCAAACCTAACATAGACTAGACCACTTGGAAGTTGGAATAAAGAAATAAAATAAGTCCTCTGTGACATCGTAACATCTCAGCATTCTAGACATAGACTCATTTAACCTATAAATAGACCAACCCACCAATAAAAACGAGTTATTTAAAAAAAAAAAAAAAAAAAAATTAAGATACATTTTTAATTAAGATGGGTATTTGGCAATAACGAAATTAAGATAAAGGCTCCGCCGGATTTGCTTTATTTAATAAAAGAATAATGCCAACATTAGCGTAAATACTCTGTCAACATTATGCATTTAAGACTCGATGAATATTTAGTTATCATTTGAAAAACCTTTACTCACAGAGATTAGGCTTGGTCTACATGTTTTTGTGGAGGAAAATGATTGAAACCACTGTAGATGTCTTCAGCGCACTCCTGTGCTCACTGATGGTGCGTCATTATTCTCATTATAAACACGGTCAAAACTTCTTCATATCTCATACTTTGCTTTAGTTGCTGGTGCAACCAAAACGTAATCACCAGAGGCAAGCCTCCGTTACACCTGCTCAGCATTCATTTTCGCATCTTTCTCGCGCTAATCGAAACACATCACATGACGCTCGTTTACCTCGCAAACCGGAGCGCGAGCCCGAGCCCGGCCCGAGCCCGCGTAAGATGATAGAAATTAAGCCCGAACCCGACCGAACCCATCCCGGGTCCCATCGGGTTCGGGGCAAAGATCTTCAGCTCTAGTCCATATATATGTACAAAGACAGTTTCTTTGTCATTCTCTTGACAAAAACTTCTGTGAAGACCAGAGGTTCAAAGCCCCCTCCCCCACCTTAGGAATTTCAGTCTGGTTCTGCAAGGTGGGGGGGGAGTCAATGGAAGTGTTTAACTCTCATGGGTTTACATGTGATGTCCAGCGCTGCATTTCCATTACGAACAACAAATTTGACACCAAATTTCTCTTCTTCGAATTGAAATTGTAAATAATTGTTCTAGTGGTGTTAATGTTGAAAGCTGTTCTGTGAAATCGTTGGTTGGTTGGTTATCTTGCTTGGGACTTGTGACACAGAATGTTTTATGACTTCCTGTTGCCTTACTGAGGAATTCAGCTTGTGTTTCTGCCACAGCCCTGATAGACTCTTTAATTTGTCTGGTTTGAGTCATTTCTGCTACAACGCGAAGCTGAAGTCAGCTGCGTGGCACGTGCCTTTATTAGCTTCCTGGTCGCTACGTCACCCTGCCCATGATGTCACGCCCTTCCATTGGACAGATTGCACACGATATTCAGAATTGATCTTGCCAAAGGCATTTCCTCAAAGCGCTGGAGTTCCTGAAGAGGAACGTCATGTTTCCACATTTCTTTTTTAATTTTTCCTTTAATTTTTTACTTTCCTTTTAGACAATATTTCAAGACAAGGTTCAATCTACATAGCAAAAGGGACTGGTTGAAAATCAAATGGAAACCAAGCACCATTGACCACACAGTGCAACAAGATGCAACAAGTTGTGGGGTGTTTGTTGCACAGGTGATTTTTATTGTTTGTTTAAATGCATTTATGAAGTCAATACAAATTATTCATAATTTATACTTTTTTTAATTACAACTAATTACAACATTTTTATGATGAAATATACATTTTTTATTTGTCTACAGACAATATGAAACTTTTCTCCCAGATAAGTTTCAAGGTACATTTAACCTGGTACGCCAAAGTTAACAATTTTTCATTTAACATTTACTTCTTTTAAGATGGCAAGAGAGGTGATTGAAAAATTTCCATCAATTCCACATGCTTTCAACATTGATCCAAATCAAAATAGTATCAAGGAAGTGAGACAACAGATGGCACACAATATTCTTAATGGATCAGGTAATGTACCAAGCATCCAGTAATTTAAATATTTAAATTAAAGTAAATTAAAATTAAATAAAAAAATAAATAATAATAAATAAATAAATATATATATATATATATATATATATATATATATATATATATATATATATATATATAGTAACATTTCAAGCAACTTATTGAATTGTATTAGTGTAAAAATAAGAGGGCTAAATAACAGTTTAGTACATTATTCAAATTATTGTTCAACATGCATGCATACATACATGCATGCAACATGCATTATTTATTAAATAAAATCTGCTGTAGAATCCAAGGAGGAGTACTGTTCGTACTGTGGATGTAAGGAGGCAAAATCCAACACTCTTTGGGTATGTATATTGAACTAAAATTTGATTAAACATGTACTAAACATGTACAATCAACTGTGCATGTGTTTACTTTTTAATGGTACATTTCTGTTTACTTTTGAAGATACAGTGTGAACAGTGCCAACGATGGTTCCATGCATGCTGCCTTGGACTGTCTCAGGACAATATACTTGGAAAGGATGCCCAGTGGTATTGCACAATGTGTGTCTAGTTTAAAAAAAAGTCCACTTAAATATTGGTAATGTGTTACAATATGGACATTTGAAAGGTAACTTAAACTTTGTGAAAAAGTATGTGTCATTTTGCACTTTAAGATTTGAAAAGGTTGTTATAACGGTGAGAATGTGATTTAATTTTTGAATTAAAAAATCATCTTTTGTGTATTGTTTTTGTTTTATGTATCAATTAAGAAAATATGTTGTAGAAACAACAGCAGTTCCAATACCTACTCGTGGCTCATGTATTTACCAAAAAAATATTCAGTAGTGACCAATAGACAGTATACAGTATATAGAGTAAGTGTGATAGTGGCAAAATCTCACTTGTAGCAAGTCAGTCTTGTAACTACAAGTGTACTACAACCTTTGTAACATGAAAAAACCCTTTTGGTATTTTACAGTATTTTTTTAAAAGAATTATTATATACTGTACATACAGTAAGGGAGATAATGGCAAAATTTCACCTGTAGTAAGTAAGTCTTGTAACTACAAACTTACTACAACCTTTGAAACATGAAAAAAACATTTTGGTGATTTAAAGTAATTGTTTTTTTAAGAATAAGTGTGTACTGTACATACAGTAAGGGAGATAATGGCAAAATTTCACCTGTAGTAAGTCAGTCTTGAAAAAACAAACTTACTACAACCTTTGTAACATGAAAAAACCCTTTTGGTGATTTACAGTAATTGTTTTTAAAGAATTATTATATACTGTACATACAGTAAGGGAGATAATGGCAAAATTTCACCTGTAGTAAGTAAGTCTTGTAACTACAAACATACTACAACCTTTGGAACAAGAAAAAACAATTTTGGTGATTTACAGTAATTGTTTTTTTTAAGAATAAGTGTGTACTGTATGTACAGTAAGGGAGATAATGGCAAAATTTCACCTGTAGTAAGTAAGTCTTGTAACTACAAACTTACTACAACCTTTGGAACATGAAAAAACCCTTTTGGTGATTTACAGTAATTGTTTTTAAATAATTATTATATACTGTACATACAGTAAGGGAGATATTGGCAAAATTTCACCTGTAGTAAATAAGTCTTGTAACTACAAACGTACTACAACCTTTGGAACAGGAAAAAAACCTTTTGGTGATTTACAGCATTTTTTTTTAAAGAATTATTATGTACTGTACGTACAGTAAGGGAGATATTGGCAAAAATTCATCTGTAGTAAGTCAGTCTTGAAAAAAAACTTACTACAACCTTTGGAACATGAAAAAAACCCTTTTGGTGATTTACAGTAATTGTTTTTAAATAATTATTATATACTGTACATACAGTAAGGGAGATATTGGCAAAAATTCATCTGTAGTAAGTCAGTCTTGAAAAAACAAACTTACTACAACCTTTGGAACATGAAAAAACCCTTTTGGTGATTTACAGTAATTGTTTTTAAATAATTATTATGTACTGTACGTACAGTAAGGGAGTTATTGGCAAAAATTTCACCTGTAGAAAGTCAGTCTTAAAAAAACAAACTTACTACAACCTTTGGAACATGAAAAAAAAACCCTTTTGGTGATTTACAGTAATTGTTTTTAAAAAATTATTATATACTGTACATACAGTAAGGGATATATTGGCAAAATTTCACCTGTAGTAAGTAAGTCTGGTAACTACAAACATACTACAACCTTTGGAAGAGGAAAAAACAATTTTGGTGATTTACAGTAATTGTTTTTTTTTAAGAATAAGTGTGAACTGTATGTACAGCAAGGGAGATAATAAATTTGACCTGTAGTAAGTAAGTCTTGTAACTACAAACTTACTACAACCTTTGGAACATGAAAAACCCTTTTGGTGATTTACAGTAATTGTTTTTAAATAATTATTATATACTGTACATACAGTAAGGGAGATATTGGCAAAATTTCACCTGTAGTAAGTAAGTCTTGTAACTACAAACGTACTACAACCTTTGGAACAGGAAAAAAAACCTTTTGGTGATTTACAGCATTTTTTTTAAAGAATTAGTATGTACTGTACGTACAGTAAGGGAGATATTGGCAACAATTCACCTGTAGTAAGTCAGTCTTGAAAAAACAAACTTACTACAACCTTTGGAACATGAAAAAAACATTCTGGTGATTTAAAGTAATTGGTTTTTTTAAGAATAAGTGAGTACTGTACCTACAGTAAGGGAGGTAATGGCAAAATTTCACCTGTAGTAAGTCAGTCTTGTAACTACAAACTTACTACAACCTTTGGAACATGAAAAAAAAAACCTTTTGGTGATTTACAGTAATTGTTTTTAAAGAATTATAATATACTGTACATACAGTAAGGGAGATATTGGCAAAAATTAACCTGTAGTAAGTCAGTCTTGTAACTACAAACTTACTACAACCTTTGGAACATGAAAAAAAACCTTTTGGTGATTTACAGTAATTGTTTTTAAATAATTATTATATTCTGTACATACAGTAAGGGAGATAATGGCAAAAATTCACCTATAGTAAGTCAGACTTGAAAAAACAAACTTACTACAACCTTTGGAACATGACAAAAACATTTTGGTGATTTAAAGTAATTGGTTTTTTTAAGAATAAGTGTGTACTGTACGTACAGTAAGGGAGATAATGGCAAAATTTCACCTGTAGTAAGTCAGACTTGAAAAAACAAACTTACTACAACCTTTGGAACATGAAAAAAACATTTTGGTGATTTAAAGTAATTGTTTTTTTTTTAAGAATAAGTGTGTACTGTACGTACAGTAAGGGAGATAATGGCAAAATTTCACCTGTAGTAAGTCAGTCTTGTAACTAAAAACTTACTACAACCTTTGGAACATGAAAAAACCCTTTTGGTGATTTACAGTAATTGTTTTTAAATAATTATTATATTCTGTACATACAGTAAGGGAGATATTGGCAAAAATTCACCTGTAGTAAGTCAGTCTTGAAAAAACAAACTTACTACAACCTTTGGAACATGAAAAAACCCTTTTGGTGATTTACAGTAATTGTTTTTAAATAAATATTATATACTGTACGTACAGTGAGGGAGAAATTGGCAAAAATTCACCTGTAGTAAGTCAGTCTTGAAAAATCAAACTTACTACAACCTTTGGAACATGAAAAAACCCTTTTGGTGATTTACAGTAATTCTTTTTAAATAATTATTATATACTGTACATACAGTTAGGGAGATAATGGCAAAATTTCACCTGTAGTAAGTAAGTCTTGTAACTACAAACGTACTACAACCTTTGGAACAGGAAAAAAACAATTTTGGTGATTTACAGTAATTGTTTTGTTAGGAATGAGTGTGTACTGTACGTACAGTAAGGGAGATAAAGGCAAAATTTCACCTGTAGTAAGTCTTGTAACTACAAAATTACTACAACCTTTGGAACATGAAAAAAAAAAAACCTTTTGGTGATTTACAGTAATTGTTTTTAAAGAATTATTATATACTGTACATACAGTAAGGGAGGTATTGGCAAAAATTCACCTGTAGTAAGTCAGTCTTGTAACTACAAACTTACTACAACCTTTGGAACATGAAAAAAACCCTTTTGGTGATTTACAGTAATTGTTTTTAAATAATTATTATATTCTGTACATACAGTAAGGGAGATATTGGCAAAAATTAACCTGTAGTAAGTCAGTCTTGAAAAAACAAACTTACTACAACCTTTGGAACATGAAAAAAACCCTTTTGGTGATTTACAGTAATTGTTTTTAAATAATTATTATGTACTGTACGTACAGTAAGGGAGATATTGGCAAAAATTTCACCTGTAGTAAGTAAGTCTGGTAACTACAAACATACTACAACCTTTGGAAGAGGAAAAAACAATTTTGGTGATTTACAGTAATTGTTTTTTTTTTAAGAATAAGTGTGTACTGTATGTACAGCAAGGGAGATAATACATTTCAACTGTAGTAAGTAAGTCTTGTAAATACAAACTTACTACAACCTTTGGAACATGAAAAAACCCTTTTGGTGATTTACAGTAATTGTTTTTAAATAATTATTATATACTGTACATACAGTAAGGGAGATATTGGCAAAATTTCACCTGTAGGAAGTAAGTCTTGTAACTACAAACGTACTACAACCTTTGGAACAGGAAAAAAAAACCTTTTGGTGATTTACAGCATTTTTTTTAAAGAATTAGTATGTACTGTACGTACAGTAAGGGAGATATTGGCAACAATTCACCTGTAGTAAGTCAGTCTTGAAAAAACAAACTTACTAAAACCTTTGGAACATGAAAAAAACATTCTGGTGATTTAAAGTAATTGTTTTTTTAAGAATAAGTGTGTACTGTACGTACAGTAAGGGAGATAATGGTAAAATTTCACCTGTAGTAAGTCAGTCTTGTAACTACAAACTTACTACAACCTTTGGAACATGAAAAAAAAAACCTTTTGGTGATTTACAGTAATTGTTTTTAAAGAATTATAATATACTGTACATACAGTAAGGGAGATATTGGCAAAAATTAACCTGTAGTAAGTCAGTCTTGTAACTACAAACTTACTACAACCTTTGGAACATGAAGAAAACCCTTTTGGTGATTTACAGTAATTGTTTTTAAATAATTATTATATTCTGTATATACAGTAAGGGAGATAATGGCAAAAATTCACCTGTAGTAAGTCAGACTTGAAAAAACAAACTTACTACAACCTTTGGAACATGAAAAAAACATTTTGGTGATTTAAAGTAATTGTTTTTTTTTTAAGAATAAGTGTGTACTGTACGTACAGTAAGGGAGATAATGGCAAAATTTCACCTGTAGTAAGTCAGTCTTGTAACTAAAAACTTACTACAACCTTTGGAACATGAGAAAACCCTCTTTGTGATTTACAGCAATTGTTGTTAAAGAATTATTATGTACTGTACGTACAGTAAGGGAGATATTAGCAAAAATTCACCTGTAGTAAGTCAGTATTGAAAAAAAAAACTTACTACAACCTTTGGAACATGAAAAAACCCTTTTGGTGATTTACAGTAATTGTTTTTAAATAATTATTATATTCTGTACATACAGTAAGGGAGATATTGGCAAAAATTCACCTGTAGTAAGTCAGTCTTGAAAAAACAAACTTACTACAACCTTTGGAACATGAAAAAACCCTTTTGGTGATTTACAGTAATTGTTTTTAAATAATTATTATATACTGTACGTACAGTGAGGGAGAAATTGGCAAAAATTCACCTGTAGTAAGTCAGTCTTGAAAAATCAAACTTACTACAACCTTTGGAACATGAAAAAACCCTTTTGGTGATTTACAGTAATTGTTTTTAAATAATTATTATATACTGTACGTACAGTGAGGGAGAAATTGGCAAAAATTCACCTGTAGTAATTCAGTCTTGAAAAATCAAACTTACTACAACCTTTGGAACATGAAAAAACCCTTTTGGTGATTTACAGTAATTCTTTTTAAATAATTATTATATACTGTACATACAGTTAGGGAGATAATGGCAAAATTTCACCTGTAGTAAGTAAGTCTTGTAACTACAAACGTACTACAACCTTTGGAACAGGAAAAAAACAATTTTGGTGATTTACAGTAATTGTTTTGTTAAGAATGAGTGTGTACTGTACGTACAGTAAGGGAGATAATGGCAAAATTTCACCTGTAGTAAGTCTTGTAACTACAAAATTACTACAACCTTTGGAACATGAAAAAAAAAGCCTTTTGGTGATTTACAGTAATTGTTTTTAAAGAATTATTATATACTGTACATACAGTAAGGGAGGTATTGGCAAAAATTCACCTGTAGTAAGTCAGTCTTGTAACTACAAACTTACTACAACCTTTGGAACATGAAAAAAAACCCTTTTGGTGATTTACAGTAATTGTTTTTAAATAATTATTATATTCTGTACATACAGTAAGGGAGATATTGGCAAAAATTAACCTGTAGTAAGTCAGTCTTGAAAAAACAAACTTACTACAACCTTTGGAACATGAAAAAACCCTTTTGGTGATTTACAGTAATTGTTTTTAAATAATTATTATGTACTGTACGTACAGTAAGGGAGATATTGGCAAAAATTTCACCTGTAGTAAGTAAGTCTGGTAACTACAAACATACTACAACCTTTGGAAGAGGAAAAAACAATTTTGGTGATTTACAGTAATTGTTGTTTTTTAAGAATAAGTGTGTACTGTATGTACAGCAAGGGAGATAATAAATTTCAACTGTAGTAAGTAAGTCTTGTAACTACAAACTTACTACAACCTTTGGAACATGAAAAAACCCTTTTGGTGATTTACAGTAATTGTTTTTAAATATTTATTATATACTGTACATACAGTAAGGGAGATATTGGCAAAATTTCACCTGTAGGAAGTAAGTCTTGTAACTACAAACGTACTACAACCTTTGGAACAGGAAAAAAAACCTTTTGGTGATTTACAGCATTTTTTTAAGGAATTAGTATGTACTGTACGTACAGTAAGGGAGATATTGGCAACAATTCACCTGTAGTAAGTCAGTCTTGAAAAAACAAACTTACTAAAACCTTTGGAACATGAAAAAAACATTCTGGTGATTTAAAGTAATTGTTTTTTTAAGAATAAGTGTGTACTGTACGTACAGTAAGGGAGATAATGGTAAAATTTCACCTGTAGTAAGTCAGTCTTGTAACTACAAACTTACTACAACCTTTGGAACATGAAAAAAAAAACCCTTTTGGTGATTTACAGTAATTGTTTTTAAAGAATTATTATATACTGTACATACAGTAAGGGAGATATTGGCAAAAATTAACCTGTAGTAAGTCAGTCTTGTAACTACAAACTTACTACAACCTTTGGAACATGAAGAAAACCCTTTTGGTGATTTACAGTAATTGTTTTTAAAGAATTATTATATACTGTACATACAGTTAGGGAGATAATGGCAAAATTTCACCTGTAGTAAGTCAGACTTGAAAAAACAAACTTACTACAACCTTTGGAACATGAAAAAAACATTTTGGTGATTTAAAGTAATTAGTTTTTTTTAAGAATAAGTGTGTACTGTACGTAGAGTAAGGGAGATAATGGCAAAATTTCACCTGTAGTAAGTCAGTCTTGTAACTAAAAACTTACTACAACCTTTGGAACATGAGAAAACCCTCTTTGTGATTTACAGTAATTGTTGTTAAAGAATTATTATGTACTGTACGTACAGTAAGGGAGATATTAGCAAAAATTCACCTGTAGTAAGTCAGTATTGAAAAAAAAAACTTACTACAACCTTTGGAACATGAAAAAACCCTTTTGGTGATTTACAGTAATTGTTTTTAAATAATTATTATATACTGTACGTACAGTGAGGGAGAAATTGGCAAAAATTCACCTGTAGTATGTCAGTCTTGAAAAATCAAACTTACTACAACCTTTGGAACATGAAAAAACCCTTTTGGTGATTTACAGTAATTCTTTTTAAATAATTATTATATACTGTACATACAGTTAGGGAGATAATGGCAAAATTTCACCTGTAGTAAGTAAGTCTTGTAACTACAAACGTACTACAACCTTTGGAACATGAAAAAAAAAACCCTTTTGGTGATTTACAGTAATTGTTTTTAAATAATTATTATATTCTGTACATACAGTAAGGGAGATATTGGCAAAAATTAACCTGTAGTAAGTCAGTCTTGAAACTACAAACTTACTACAACCTTTGGAACATGAAAAAACCCTTTTGGTGATTTACAGTAATTGTTTTTAAATAATTATTATGTACTGTACGTACAGTAAGGGAGATATTGGCAAAAATTTCACCTGTAGTAAGTAAGTCTGGTAACTACAAACATACTACAACCTTTGGAAGAGGAAAAAACAATTTTGGTGATTTACAGTAATTGTTTTTTTTAAGAATAAGTGTGTACTGTATGTACAGCAAGGGAGATAATAAATTTCAACTGTAGTAAGTAAGTCTTGTAACTACAAACTTACTACAACCTTTGGAACATGAAAAAACCCTTTTGGTGATTTACAGTAATTGTTTTTAAATAATTATTATATACTGTACATACAGTAAGGGAGATATTGGCAAAATTTCACCTGTAGGAAGTAAGTCTTGTAACTACAAACGTACTACAACCTTTGGAACAGGAAAAAAAACCTTTTGGTGATTTACAGCATTTTTTTAAAGAATTAGTATGTACTGTACGTACAGTAAGGGAGACATTGGCAACAATTCACCTGTAGTAAGTCAGTCTTGAAAAAACAAACTTACTAAAACCTTTGGAACATGAAAAAAACATTCTGGTGATTTAAAGTAATTGTTTTTTTAAGAATAAGTGTGTACTGTACGTACAGTAAGGGAGATAATGGTAAAATTTCACCTGTAGTAAGTCAGTCTTGTAACTACAAACTTACTACAACCTTTGGAACATGAAAAAAAAAACCCTTTTGGTGATTTACAGTAATTGTTTTTAAAGAATTATTATATACTGTACATACAGTAAGGGAGATATTGGCAAAAATTAACCTGTAGTAAGTCAGTCTTGTAACTACAAACTTACTACAACCTTTGGAACATGAAGAAAACCCTTTTGGTGATTTACAGTAATTGTTTTTAAAGAATTATTATATACTGTACATACAGTTAGGGAGATAATGGCAAAATTTCACCTGTAGTAAGTCAGACTTGAAAAAACAAACTTACTACAACCTTTGGAACATGAAAAAAACATTTTGGTGATTTAAAGTAATTAGTTTTTTTTAAGAATAAGTGTGTACTGTACGTAGAGTAAGGGAGATAATGGCAAAATTTCACCTGTAGTAAGTCAGTCTTGTAACTAAAAACTTACTACAACCTTTGGAACATGAGAAAACCCTCTTTGTGATTTACAGCAATTGTTGTTAAAGAATTATTATGTACTGTACGTACAGTAAGGGAGATATTAGCAAAAATTCACCTGTAGTAAGTCAGTATTGAAAAAAAAAACTTACTACAACCTTTGGAACATGAAAAAACCCTTTTGGTGATTTACAGTAATTGTTTTTAAATAATTATTATATTCTGTACATACAGTAAGGGAGATATTGGCAAAAATCCACCTGTAGTAAGTCAGTCTTGAAAAAACAAACTTACTACAACCTTTGGAACATGAAAAAACCCTTTTGGTGATTTACAGTAATTGTTTTTAAATAATTATTATATACTGTACGTACAGTGAGGGAGAAATTGGCAAAAATTCACCTGTAGTAAGTCAGTCTTGAAAAATCAAACTTACTACAACCTTTGGAACATGAAAAAACCCTTTTGGTGATTTACAGTAATTCTTTTTAAATAATTATTATATACTGTACATACAGTTAGGGAGATAATGGCAAAATTTCACCTGTAGTAAGTAAGTCTTGTAACTACAAACGTACTACAACCTTTGGAACAGGAAAAAAAAACAATTTTGGTGATTTACAGTAATTGTTTTGTTAAGAATGAGTGTGTACTGTACGTACAGTAAGGGAGATAATGGCAAAATTTCACCTGTAGTAAGTCTTGTAACTACAAAATTACTACAACCTTTGGAACATGAAAAAAAACCTTTTGGTGATTTACAGTAATTGTTTTTAAATAATTATTATATTCTGTACATACAGTAAGGGAGATATTGGCAAAAATTAACCTGTAGTAAGTCAGTCTTGAAAAAACAAACTTACTACAACCTTTGGAACATGAAAAAACCCTTTTGGTGATTTACAGTAATTGTTTTTAAATAATTATTATGTACTGTACGTACAGTAAGGGAGATATTGGCAAAAATTTCACCTGTAGTAAGTAAGTCTGGTAACTACAAACATACTACAACCTTTGGAAGAGGAAAAAACAATTTTGGTGATTTACAGTAATTGTTTTTTTTTTAAGAATAAGTGTGTACTGTATGTACAGCAAGGGAGATAATAAATTTCAACTGTAGTAAGTAAGTCTTGTAACTACAAACTTACTACAACCTTTGGAACATGAAAAAACCCTTTTGGTGATTTACAGTAATTGTTTTTAAATAATTATTATATACTGTACATACAGTAAGGGAGATATTGGCAAAATTTCACCTGTAGGAAGTAAGTCTTGTAACTACAAACGTACTACAACCTTTGGAACAGGAAAAAAAACCTTTTGGTGATTTACAGCATTTTTTTAAAGAATTAGTATGTACTGTACTTACAGTAAGGGAGATATTGGCAACAATTCACCTGTAGTAAGTCAGTCTTGAAAAAACAAACTTACTAAAACCTTTGGAACATGAAAAAAACATTCTGGTGATTTAAAGTAATTGGTTTTTTAAGAATAAGTGTGTACTGTACGTACAGTAAGGGAGATAATGGTAAAATTTGACCTGTAGTAAGTCAGTCTTGTAACTACAAATTTACTACAACCTTTGGAACATGAAAAAAAAAACCTTTTGGTGATTTACAGTAATTGTTTTTAAAGAATTATAATATACTGTACATACAGTAAGGGAGATATTGGCAAAAATTAACCTGTAGTAAGTCAGTCTTGTAACTACAAACTTACTACAACCTTTTTGAACATGAAGAAAACCCTTTTGGTGATTTACAGTAATTGTTTTTAAATAATTATTATATTCTGTACATACAGTAAGGGAGATAATGGCAAAAATTCACCTGTAGTAAGTCAGACTTGAAAAAAACAAACTTACTACAACCTTTGGAACATGAAAAAAACATTTTGGTGATTTAAAGTAATTGTTTTTTTTTTTAAGAATAAGTGTGTACTGTACTTACAGTAAGGGAGATAATGGCAAAATTTCACCTGTAGTAAGTCAGTCTTGTAACTAAAAACTTACTACAACCTTTGGAACATGAGAAAACCCTCTTTGTGATTTACAGCAATTGTTGTTAAAGAATTATTATGTCCTGTACGTACAGTAAGGGAGATATTAGCAAAAATTCACCTGTAGTAAGTCAGTATTGAAAAAAAAAACTTACTACAACCTTTGGAACATGAAAAAACCCTTTTGGTGATTTACAGTAATTGTTTTTAAATAATTATTATATTCTGTACATACAGTAAGGGAGATATTGGCAAAAATTCACCTGTAGTAAGTCAGTCTTGAAAAAACAAACTTACTACAACCTTTGGAACATGAAAAAACCCTTTTGGTGATTTACAGTAATTGTTTTTAAATAATTATTATATACTGTACGTACAGTGAGGGAGAAATTGGCAAAAATTCACCTGTAGTAAGTCAGTCTTGAAAAATCAAACTTACTACAACCTTTGGAACATGAAAAAACCCTTTTGGTGATTTACAGTAATTCTTTTTAAATAATTATTATATACTGTACATACAGTTAGGGAGATAATGGCAAAATTTCACCTGTAGTAAGTAAGTCTTGTAACTACAAACGTACTACAACCTTTGGAACAGGAAAAAAAAAAACAATTTTGGTGATTTACAGTAATTGTTTTGTTAAGAATGAGTGTGTACTGTACGTACAGTAAGGGAGATAATGGCAAAATTTCACCTGTAGTAAGTCTTGTAACTACAAAATTACTACAACCTTTGGAACATGAAAAAAAACCTTTTGGTGATTTACAGTAATTGTTTTTAAATAATTATTATATTCTGTACATACAGTAAGGGAGATATTGGCAAAAATTAACCTGTAGTAAGTCAGTCTTGAAAAAACAAACTTACTACAACCTTTGGAACATGAAAAAACCCTTTTGGTGATTTACAGTAATTGTTTTTAAATAATTATTATGTACTGTACGTACAGTAAGGGAGATATTGGCAAAAATTTCACCTGTAGTAAGTAAGTCTGGTAACTACAAACATACTACAACCTTTGGAAGAGGAAAAAACAATTTTGGTGATTTACAGTAATTGTTTTTTTTTAAGAATAAGTGTGTACTGTATGTACAGCAAGGGAGATAATAAATTTCAACTGTAGTAAGTAAGTCTTGTAACTACAAACTTACTACAACCTTTGGAACATGAAAAAACCCTTTTGGTGATTTACAGTAATTGTTTTTAAATAATTATTATATACTGTACATACAGTAAGGGAGATATTGGCAAAATTTCACCTGTAGGAAGTAAGTCTTGTAACTACAAACGTACTACAACCTTTGGAACAGGAAAAAAAAAACCTTTTGGTGATTTACAGCATTTTTTTAAAGAATTAGTATGTACTGTACTTACACTAAGGGAGATATTGGCAACAATTCACCTGTAGTAAGTCAGTCTTGAAAAAACAAACTTACTAAAACCTTTGGAACATGAAAAAAACATTCTGGTGATTTAAAGTAATTGGTTTTTTAAGAATAAGTGTGTACTGTACGTACAGTAAGGGAGATAATGGTAAAATGTCACCTGTAGTAAGTCAGTCTTGTAACTACAAATTTACTACAACCTTTGGAACATGAAAAAAAAACCTTTTGGTGATTTACAGTAATTGTTTTTAAAGAATTATAATATGCTGTACATACAGTAAGGGAGATATTGGCAAAAATTAACCTGTAGTAAGTCAGTCTTGTAACTACAAACTTACTACAACCTTTTTGAACATGAAGAAAACCCTTTTGGTGATTTACAGTAATTGTTTTTAAATAATTATTATATTCTGTACATACAGTAAGGGAGATAATGGCAAAAATTCACCTGTAGTAAGTCAGACTTGAAAAAACAAACTTACTACAACCTTTGGAACATGAAAAAAACATTTTGGTGATTTAAAGTAATTGTTTTTTTTTTAAGAATAAGTGTGTACTGTACTTACAGTAAGGGAGATAATGGCAAAATTTCACCTGTAGTAAGTCAGTCTTGTAACTAAAAACTTACTACAACCTTTGGAACATGAGAAAACCCTCTTTGTGATTTACAGCAATTGTTGTTAAATAATTATTATGTACTGTACGTACAGTAAGGGAGATATTAGCAAAAATTCACCTGTACTAAGTCAGTATTGAAAAAAAAACTTACTACAACCTTTGGAACATGAAAAAACCCTTTTGGTGATTTACAGTAATTGTTTTTAAATAATTATTATATTCTGTACATACAGTAAGGGAGATATTGGCAAAAATTCACCTGTAGTAAGTCAGTCTTGAAAAAACAAACTTACTACAACCTTTGGAACATGAAAAAACCCTTTTGGTGATTTACAGTAATTGTTTTTAAATAATTATTATATACTGTACGTACAGTGAGGGAGAAATTGGCAAAAATTCACCTGTAGTAAGTCAGTCTTGAAAAATCAAACTTACTACAACCTTTGGAACATGAAAAAACCCTTTTGGTGATTTACAGTAATTCTTTTTAAATAATTATTATATACTGTACATACAGTTAGAGAGATAATGGCAAAATTTCACCTGTAGTAAGTAAGTCTTGTAACTACAAACGTACTACAACCTTTGGAACAGGAAAAAAAAAACAATTTTGGTGATTTACAGTAATTGTTTTGTTAAGAATGAGTGTGTACTGTACGTACAGTAAGGGAGATAATGGCAAAATTTCACCTGTAGTAAGTCTTGTAACTACAAAATTACTACAACCTTTGGAACATGAAAAAAAAAACCTTTTGGTGATTTACAGTAATTGTTTTTAAAGAATTATTATATACTGTACATACAGTAAGGGAGATATTGGCAAAAATTAACCTGTAGTAAGTCAGTCTTGAAAAAACAAACTTACTACAACCTTTGGAACATGAAAAAACCCTTTTGGTGATTTACAGTAATTGTTTTTAAATAATTATTATGTACTGTACGTACAGTAAGGGAGATATTGGCAAAAATTTCACCTGTAGTAAGTAAGTCTGGTAACTACAAACATACTACAACCTTTGGAAGAGGAAAAAACAATTTTGGTGATTTACAGTAATTGTTTTTTTTTTAAGAATAAGTGTGTACTGTATGTACAGCAAGGGAGATAATAAATTTCAACTGTAGTAAGTAAGTCTTGTAACTACAAACTTACTACAACCTTTGGAACATGAAAAAACCCTTTTGGTGATTTACAGTAATTGTTTTTAAATAATTATTATATACTGTACATACAGTAAGGGAGATATTGGCAAAATTTCACCTGTAGTAAGTCATTCTTGAAAAAACAAACTTACTACAACCTTTGGAACATGAAAAAAAACCTTTTGGTGATTTACAGCATTTTTTTAAAGAATTAGTATGTACTGTACGTACAGTAAGGGAGATATTGGCAACAATTCACCTGTAGTAAGTCAGTCTTGAAAAAACAAACTTACTAAAACCTTTGGAACATGAAAAAAACATTCTGGTGATTTAAAGTAATTGTTTTTTTAAGAATAAGAGTGTACTGTACATACAGTAAGGGAGATAATGGTAAAATTTCACCTGTAGTAAGTCAGTCTTGTAACTACAAACTTACTACAACCTTTGGAACATGAAAAAAAAAACCTTTTGGTGATTTACAGTAATTGTTTTTAAAGAATTATAATATACTGTACATACAGTAAGGGAGATATTGGCAAAAATTAACCTGTAGTAAGTCAGTCTTGTAACTACAAACTTACTACAACCTTTGGAACATGAAAAAAACATTTTGGTGATTTAAAGTAATTAGTTTTTTTTAAGAATAAGTGTGTACTGTACGTAGAGTAAGGGAGATAATGGCAAAATTTCACCTGTAGTAAGTCAGTCTTGTAACTAAAAACTTACTACAACCTTTGGAACATGAGAAAACCCTCTTTGTGATTTACAGCAATTGTTGTTAAAGAATTATTATGTACTGTACGTACAGTAAGGGAGATATTAGCAAAAATTCACCTGTAGTAAGTCAGTATTGAAAAAAAAAACTTACTACAACCTTTGGAACATGAAAAAACCCTTTTGGTGATTTACAGTAATTGTTTTTAAATAATTATTATATTCTGTACATACAGTAAGGGAGATATTGGCAAAAATTCACCTGTAGTAAGTCAGTCTTGAAAAAACAAACTTACTACAACCTTTGGAACATGAAAAAACCCTTTTGGTGATTTACAGTAATTGTTTTTAAATAATTATTATATACTGTACGTACAGTGAGGGAGAAATTGGCAAAAATTCACCTGTAGTAAGTCAGTCTTGAAAAATCAAACTTACTACAACCTTTGGAACATGAAAAAACCCTTTTGGTGATTTACAGTAATTCTTTTTAAATAATTATTATATACTGTACATACAGTTAGGGAGATAATGGCAAAATTTCACCTGTAGTAAGTAAGTCTTGTAACTACAAACGTACTACAACCTTTGGAACAGGAAAAAAAAACAATTTTGGTGATTTACAGTAATTGTTTTGTTAAGAATGAGTGTGTACTGTACGTACAGTAAGGGAGATAATGGCAAAATTTCACCTGTAGTAAGTCTTGTAACTACAAAATTACTACAACCTTTGGAACATGAAAAAAAACCTTTTGGTGATTTACAGTAATTGTTTTTAAATAATTATTATATTCTGTACATACAGTAAGGGAGATATTGGCAAAAATTAACCTGTAGTAAGTCAGTCTTGAAAAAACAAACTTACTACAACCTTTGGAACATGAAAAAACCCTTTTGGTGATTTACAGTAATTGTTTTTAAATAATTATTATGTACTGTACGTACAGTAAGGGAGATATTGGCAAAAATTTCACCTGTAGTAAGTAAGTCTGGTAACTACAAACATACTACAACCTTTGGAAGAGGAAAAAACAATTTTGGTGATTTACAGTAATTGTTTTTTTTTTAAGAATAAGTGTGTACTGTATGTACAGCAAGGGAGATAATAAATTTCAACTGTAGTAAGTAAGTCTTGTAACTACAAACTTACTACAACCTTTGGAACATGAAAAAACCCTTTTGGTGATTTACAGTAATTGTTTTTAAATAATTATTATATACTGTACATACAGTAAGGGAGATATTGGCAAAATTTCACCTGTAGGAAGTAAGTCTTGTAACTACAAACGTACTACAACCTTTGGAACAGGAAAAAAAACCTTTTGGTGATTTACAGCATTTTTTTAAAGAATTAGTATGTACTGTACTTACAGTAAGGGAGATATTGGCAACAATTCACCTGTAGTAAGTCAGTCTTGAAAAAACAAACTTACTAAAACCTTTGGAACATGAAAAAAACATTCTGGTGATTTAAAGTAATTGGTTTTTTAAGAATAAGTGTGTACTGTACGTACAGTAAGGGAGATAATGGTAAAATTTGACCTGTAGTAAGTCAGTCTTGTAACTACAAATTTACTACAACCTTTGGAACATGAAAAAAAAAACCTTTTGGTGATTTACAGTAATTGTTTTTAAAGAATTATAATATACTGTACATACAGTAAGGGAGATATTGGCAAAAATTAACCTGTAGTAAGTCAGTCTTGTAACTACAAACTTACTACAACCTTTTTGAACATGAAGAAAACCCTTTTGGTGATTTACAGTAATTGTTTTTAAATAATTATTATATTCTGTACATACAGTAAGGGAGATAATGGCAAAAATTCACCTGTAGTAAGTCAGACTTGAAAAAAACAAACTTACTACAACCTTTGGAACATGAAAAAAACATTTTGGTGATTTAAAGTAATTGTTTTTTTTTTTAAGAATAAGTGTGTACTGTACTTACAGTAAGGGAGATAATGGCAAAATTTCACCTGTAGTAAGTCAGTCTTGTAACTAAAAACTTACTACAACCTTTGGAACATGAGAAAACCCTCTTTGTGATTTACAGCAATTGTTGTTAAAGAATTATTATGTACTGTACGTACAGTAAGGGAGATATTAGCAAAAATTCACCTGTAGTAAGTCAGTATTGAAAAAAAAAACTTACTACAACCTTTGGAACATGAAAAAACCCTTTTGGTGATTTACAGTAATTGTTTTTAAATAATTATTATATTCTGTACATACAGTAAGGGAGATATTGGCAAAAATTCACCTGTAGTAAGTCAGTCTTGAAAAAACAAACTTACTACAACCTTTGGAACATGAAAAAACCCTTTTGGTGATTTACAGTAATTGTTTTTAAATAATTATTATATACTGTACGTACAGTGAGGGAGAAATTGGCAAAAATTCACCTGTAGTAAGTCAGTCTTGAAAAATCAAACTTACTACAACCTTTGGAACATGAAAAAACCCTTTTGGTGATTTACAGTAATTCTTTTTAAATAATTATTATATACTGTACATACAGTTAGGGAGATAATGGCAAAATTTCACCTGTAGTAAGTAAGTCTTGTAACTACAAACGTACTACAACCTTTGGAACAGGAAAAAAAAACAATTTTGGTGATTTACAGTAATTGTTTTGTTAAGAATGAGTGTGTACTGTACGTACAGTAAGGGAGATAATGGCAAAATTTCACCTGTAGTAAGTCTTGTAACTACAAAATTACTACAACCTTTGGAACATGAAAAAAAACCTTTTGGTGATTTACAGTAATTGTTTTTAAATAATTATTATATTCTGTACATACAGTAAGGGAGATATTGGCAAAAATTAACCTGTAGTAAGTCAGTCTTGAAAAAACAAACTTACTACAACCTTTGGAACATGAAAAAACCCTTTTGGTGATTTACAGTAATTGTTTTTAAATAATTATTATGTACTGTACGTACAGTAAGGGAGATATTGGCAAAAATTTCACCTGTAGTAAGTAAGTCTGGTAACTACAAACATACTACAACCTTTGGAAGAGGAAAAAACAATTTTGGTGATTTACAGTAATTGTTTTTTTTTAAGAATAAGTGTGTACTGTATGTACAGCAAGGGAGATAATAAATTTCAACTGTAGTAAGTAAGTCTTGTAACTACAAACTTACTACAACCTTTGGAACATGAAAAAACCCTTTTGGTGATTTACAGTAATTGTTTTTAAATAATTATTATATACTGTACATACAGTAAGGGAGATATTGGCAAAATTTCACCTGTAGGAAGTAAGTCTTGTAACTACAAACGTACTACAACCTTTGGAACAGGAAAAAAAAACCTTTTGGTGATTTACAGCATTTTTTTAAAGAATTAGTATGTACTGTACTTACAGTAAGGGAGATATTGGCAACAATTCACCTGTAGTAAGTCAGTCTTGAAAAAACAAACTTACTAAAACCTTTGGAACATGAAAAAAACATTCTGGTGATTTAAAGTAATTGGTTTTTTAAGAATAAGTGTGTACTGTACGTACAGTAAGGGAGATAATGGTAAAATGTCACCTGTAGTAAGTCAGTCTTGTAACTACAAATTTACTACAACCTTTGGAACATGAAAAAAAAAACCTTTTGGTGATTTACAGTAATTGTTTTTAAAGAATTATAATATACTGTACATACAGTAAGGGAGATATTGGCAAAAATTAACCTGTAGTAAGTCAGTCTTGTAACTACAAACTTACTACAACCTTTTTGAACATGAAGAAAACCCTTTTGGTGATTTACAGTAATTGTTTTTAAATAATTATTATATTCTGTACATACAGTAAGGGAGATAATGGCAAAAATTCACCTGTAGTAAGTCAGACTTGAAAAAACAAACTTACTACAACCTTTGGAACATGAAAAAAACATTTTGGTGATTTAAAGTAATTGTTTTTTTTTTAAGAATAAGTGTGTACTGTACTTACAGTAAGGGAGATAATGGCAAAATTTCACCTGTAGTAAGTCAGTCTTGTAACTAAAAACTTACTACAACCTTTGGAACATGAGAAAACCCTCTTTGTGATTTACAGCAATTGTTGTTAAATAATTATTATGTACTGTACGTACAGTAAGGGAGATATTAGCAAAAATTCACCTGTACTAAGTCAGTATTGAAAAAAAAACTTACTACAACCTTTGGAACATGAAAAAACCCTTTTGGTGATTTACAGTAATTGTTTTTAAATAATTATTATATTCTGTACATACAGTAAGGGAGATATTGGCAAAAATTCACCTGTAGTAAGTCAGTCTTGAAAAAACAAACTTACTACAACCTTTGGAACATGAAAAAACCCTTTTGGTGATTTACAGTAATTGTTTTTAAATAATTATTATATACTGTACGTACAGTGAGGGAGAAATTGGCAAAAATTCACCTGTAGTAAGTCAGTCTTGAAAAATCAAACTTACTACAACCTTTGGAACATGAAAAAACCCTTTTGGTGATTTACAGTAATTCTTTTTAAATAATTATTATATACTGTACATACAGTTAGAGAGATAATGGCAAAATTTCACCTGTAGTAAGTAAGTCTTGTAACTACAAACGTACTACAACCTTTGGAACAGGAAAAAAAAACAATTTTGGTGATTTACAGTAATTGTTTTGTTAAGAATGAGTGTGTACTGTACGTACAGTAAGGGAGATAATGGCAAAATTTCACCTGTAGTAAGTCTTGTAACTACAAAATTACTACAACCTTTGGAACATGAAAAAAAAAACCTTTTGGTGATTTACAGTAATTGTTTTTAAAGAATTATTATATACTGTACATACAGTAAGGGAGATATTGGCAAAAATTAACCTGTAGTAAGTCAGTCTTGAAAAAACAAACTTACTACAACCTTTGGAACATGAAAAAACCCTTTTGGTGATTTACAGTAATTCTTTTTAAATAATTATTATGTACTGTACGTACAGTAAGGGAGATATTGGCAAAAATTTCACCTGTAGTAAGTAAGTCTGGTAACTACAAACATACTACAACCTTTGGAAGAGGAAAAAACAATTTTGGTGATTTACAGTAATTGTTTTTTTTTTAAGAATAAGTGTGTACTGTATGTACAGCAAGGGAGATAATAAATTTCAACTGTAGTAAGTAAGTCTTGTAACTACAAACTTACTACAACCTTTGGAACATGAAAAAACCCTTTTGGTGATTTACAGTAATTGTTTTTAAATAATTATTATATACTGTACATACAGTAAGGGAGATATTGGCAAAATTTCACCTGTAGTAAGTCATTCTTGAAAAAACAAACTTACTACAACCTTTGGAACATGAAAAAAAACCTTTTGGTGATTTACAGCATTTTTTTAAAGAATTAGTATGTACTGTACGTACAGTAAGGGAGATATTGGCAACAATTCACCTGTAGTAAGTCAGTCTTGAAAAAACAAACTTACTAAAACCTTTGGAACATGAAAAAAACATTCTGGTGATTTAAAGTAATTGTTTTTTTAAGAATAAGAATGTACTGTACATACAGTAAGGGAGATAATGGTAAAATTTCACCTGTAGTAAGTCAGTCTTGTAACTACAAACTTACTACAACCTTTGGAACATGAAAAAAAAAACCTTTTGGTGATTTACAGTAATTGTTTTTAAAGAATTATAATATACTGTACATACAGTAAGGGAGATATTGGCAAAAATTAACCTGTAGTAAGTCAGTCTTGTAACTACAAACTTACTACAACCTTTGGAACATGAAGAAAACCCTTTTGGTGATTTACAGTAATTGTTTTTAAATAATTATTATATTCTGTACATACAGTAAGGGAGATAATGGCAAAAATACACCTGTAGTAAGTCAGACTTGAAAAAACAAACTTACTACAACCATTGGAACATGAAAAAAACATTTTGGTGATTTAAAGTAATTGTTTTTTTTTAAGAATAAGTGTGTACTGTACGTACAGTAAGGGAGATAATTGCAAAATTTCACCTGTAGTAAGTCAGTATTGAAAAACAAACTTACTACAACCTTTGGAACATGAAAAAACCCTTTTGGTGATTTACAGTAATTGTTTTTAAATAATTATTATATTCTGTACATACAGTAAGGGAGATATTGGCAAAAATTCACCTGTAGTAAGTCAGTCTTAAAAAAACAAACTTACTACAACCTTTGGAACATGAAAAAACCCTTTTGCTGATTTACAGTATTTGTTTTTAAATAATTATTATGTACTGTACGTACAGTGAGGGAGATATTGGCAAAAATTCACCTGTAGTAAGTCATTCTTGAAAAAACAAACTTACTACAACCTTTGGAACATGAAAAACCCTTTTGGTGATTTACAGTAATTGTTTTTAAAGAATTATTATATACTGTACATACAGTTAGGGAGATAATGGCAAAATTTCACCTGTAGTAAGTAAGTCTTGTAACTACAAACGTACTACAACCTTTGGAACAGGAAAAAACAATTTTGGTGATTTACAGTAATTGTTTTTTTAAGAATGAGTGTGTACTGTACGTACAGTAAGGGAGATAATGGCAAAATTTCACCTGTAGTAAGTAAGTCTTGTAACTACAAACTTACTACAACCTTTGGAACATGAAAAAAAACCTTTTGGTGATTTACAGTAATTGTTTTTAAAGAATTATTATATACTTGTAACACTAATGAGCTGATGGTATTTCAGTCATCTGTCCATACTAGTGAATTCCTGACTCTTAACACGTTCGGAGCAAAAGACCAGAACGTGAGTAAACAAGGACCTTCGTTGTTTATATAATTCACCATTTTGGCCGCCCTGAAGTCGGCCACATTCTGCTTTACGTGACAGTTATTTACGACAAGAAATTCCAGAGTCACGTGGGCTGGTCTCAAAGGAGACACTAAACCAACCACATTCCAACATACACAAAAGGAAACCTTTCGTAAAGTTCCTTACTTTTGTAAGTACTTATTAATATGTATTTTAAATATGTTTATGGATTGCATAAAATGGTTAATCCTTGTTAGCTTATACTTTAGGAAATGTTCTCCTCAGCCTGGCTTTTTCTCAAATAGTCATGTGTATGTAACCCCCACTTTTGCAGGTCGTAAAACTTTACGACCACCCTGGACAAACAGGAGAGGAGAGAAGCCAAATCACTGGTTTCTTTTCCCTAATGCATTCTATGGAATGTATTCATTACCTTTTTGTTTTTATGTTTTATAAATGTATAACGTATTCCCTTTTGGTACATTTATATGTTTCCCATATAAATTGGGACTATTTGCAGTGTTATCATGTGTTAATCAAATCTTTAAATATGTGTAATTCTGCATTTGAATGTAACTTCATGTTTTGATCATTTATACATATGTTTAGTATCGTTGTGATCGTCATGTTCTGACAAACCCATTTATCTAGAGCAAAGCAATGAAAAATGTATGTAATCTGAATTACAAACTTGCTAGAATAATCCCTGGAATTTGGACAAGCCCTAGATCTCCAGGGGGTTGTCTTCACAGAGACAAAGGAACTTTTCCCTCCGCTTCAGATCGCGGACTTTCATTGGCTGTTCACGCGAAAAAGGGGCGTGAACCATTTCAAGCCATAAGAACGACCGAACAAGGTTCGCCCTCTCTCTTCTTCTCCGTCTCCGTTCTCGGACACGCTGCTCTCCTGTGCGACCAACGTTGCTTCCTCATAGCGCAAACCCCCTCAGCACGGGCCTGAGAGAAAAAGCCATTTTAATGGCTCCTTTGGAAGTTTTCGTTTTTGTTGTTTCTTTTCTTTACTAAGTTTATTCAACTATTCGCCTCTCCACGCAAGGAAGACGAATTCTGGAACATTGTTTGTTGAACCTTTTAAATACCGCGCGAGGACAGAACAAAAGACCACGTGCTCCAGCGTGCGCCGGTCTCCAGCACGCGCACGCCGGTTTCAAAAGATCCAGCGCGCCCCGATGTCCAGCTCATGCACATTGGACACTCTGCAAGTATCACTTTCTCTATGGAGATTTAAATGCTGCTTTAAATTGTTGCTATGATCTGATTTGTTGTTGGCTTCCAAAAGTTACTGACTATGATTTTCATACCTGAGCTCCTTATGTGATCTCATTCTATTTTCTCTCTCTCCCTCTCTCTCTCTCTCTCTCTCTCTCACTCTCTCTTTTATTTGGATTCGTTATGTCTTGTATAAAGCTTACTGTTTGTATTGTCGTACGCATATTTACTCTGTGTGATGTGTAGTTTGATGTATTACTAGTTTAATTATTAAAAACCCATATACTGACGATTGGCTTGGACTCCACCCCACTTACATTACGAGTCACTGAGATGTCTGATCTATAGCTACAAGCTCTAAATTTAGAAACTAGGATAGGATAATATTTTCATGGCCAGAGAATACTTTTCCTTGAATTATAAGGCGTGATAACTTTATTGAAAATTGATAGGTCAACAGTGGTTTGCTGGACATACCACTGTTTGATTTGCAGTAACTTACAGTAAGAGATATCACAATAATTGGTATGAAGAATGGAATATTGACATATTAATGAGTAAGTTACAGTGCCCTGTGATTAGTTATTGGTATAGGCAATTGAGCTACTTTTCATAATCAATCAAATTTAATGTAACTGTCATCTGAGATATAAATTAATCATATTCCTGATTAATTATTCAAATTCCCTATATATTATTTGAGTTAATTATTCTGTAAAACTCATTGTTGCTACATACTGTACATACAGTAAGGGAGATATTGGCAAAAAGTCCACCTGTAGTAAGTCAGTCTTGTAACTACAAACTTACTACAACCTTTGGAACATGAAAAAAACCCTTTTGGTGATTTACAGTAATTGTTTTTAAATAATTATTATATTCTGTACATACAGTAAGGGAGATAATGGCAAAAATTCACCTGTAGTAAGTCAGACTTGAAAAAAACAAACTTACTATGACCTTTGGAACATGAAAAAAACATTTTGGTGATTTAAATTAATTGTTTTTTTTTAAGAATAAGTGTGTACTGTACGTACAGTAAGGGAGATAATGGCAAAATTTCACCTGTAGTAAGTCAGTCTTGTAACTAAAAACTTACTACAACCTCTGGAACATGAGAAAACCCTTTTTGTGATTTACAGCAATTGTTTTTAAAGAATTATTATGTACTGTACATACAGTAAGGGAGATATTGGCAAAAATTCACCTGTAGTAAGTCAGTCTTGAAAAAAAAAAACTTACTACAACCTTTGGAACATGAGAAAACCCTTTTTGTGATTTACAGCAATTGTTTTTAAAGAATTATTATGTACTGTACATACAGTAAGGGAGATATTGGCAAAAATTCACCTGTAGTAAGTCAGTCTTGAAAAAAAAAACTTACTACAACCTTTGGAACATGAAAAAACCCTTTTGGTGATTTACAGTAATTGTTTTTAAATAATTATTATATTCTGTACATACAGTAAGGGAGATATTGGCCAAAATTCACCTGTAGTAAGTCAGTCTTGAAAAAACAAACTTACTACAACCTTTGGAACATGAAAAAACCCTTTTGGTGATTTACAGTAATTGTTTTTAAATAATTATTATATATTGCACATACAGTAAGGGAGATATTGGCAAAAATTTACATGTAGTAAGTCAGTCTTGAAAAAAAAAACTTACTACAACCTTTGGAACATGAAAAAACCCTTTTGGTGATTTACAGTAATTGTTTTTAAATAATTATTATATTCTGTACATACAGTAAGGGAGATATTGGCAAAAATTCACCTGTAATAAGTGAGTCTTGAAAAAACAAACTTACTACAACCTTTGGAACATGAAAAAACCCTTTTGGTGATTTACAGTAATTGTTTTAAATAATTATTATGTACTGTACGTACAGTGAGGGAGATATTGGCAAAAATTCACCTGTAGTAAGTCAGTCTTGAAAAAACAAACTTACTACAACCTTTGGAACATGAAAAAAAAACCTTTTGGTGATTTACAGTAATTGTTTTTTTAAGAATGAGTGTGTACTGTACGTACAATAAGGGAGATAATGGCAAAATTTCACCTGTAGTAAGTAAGTCTTGTAACTACAAACTTACTACAACCTTTGGAAAATGAAAAAAAAAAAAACATTTTGGTGATTTACAGTAATTGTTTTTAAAGAATTATGTAGCAGAAATGAGTCAAATCAGACAAATCAAAGAGTCTATCAGAGCTGTGTGCATTGAAACATGAGCTGAATTCCTCAGGAAGTCATAAATCAGTTCTAGTGCCACAGGAACCAAACAAGATAACCAACCAACCAACTTGTTCACACAACAGCTTTCAACATTAACACCAATAGAACAATTATTGACAATTTTAATTCAAAGAAGAGATTGTCAAATTTATTGTTCGTGATTGGAATGCAATGCTGGACATCACATGTAAACCCAGGAGATCAAGTTAAATACTTGCATTGACTTCCCCCCCCAGCCAGTGAAACCAGACTGAAATTCCTAAGGGGGAAGGGCTTTAAACCTTTGTCTTCACAGAAAAGTCCTTTGCCAGAGAATGGCAAAGAAACCCTTTTTATACATTATATATGGACCAGAATGAACTCAAAAAAGACTTATGAATGAATCATTCTATTGCTTAACTCCATATTCATTTACGTGTAACCCACACATTTGACTATCATGTTATAATCACTTATCGTGTATGTTTTCTTTAAATGACTATGGTATAGCTGAAGGGTACATAGTCGTGTTTGATATGTGTGTGATTGAATTTTCTTGCTTGATATTGCCCTGACAATCATTTATTTGTAAAATATATCATAATCATGTTATAGGAATCATGTCCAAAATTAGACCCTGTGAGGCAAGAACCACATGCTTGGTAAGATAAACAAATGATTTATGATACCCAAGACTCAAGAACATATCTGATTGGTCAAGGCAACATTTGAGGGGTGGCCAACAGGAAGTTTTAAATACTTTGGACACGATGTAATTTCGCTTTTTAGTCATGCCTTGTTCTAGTCTGCCTGCTGCTATTAGCCATGTCGGCTTTTAGTCTGCTTTTAGTTCCAGCCTTGCTCGTGCTATCAGTCATGCCTGCTCTTAGCTTGTAGCTTTGCTACCTAGCTTTAGCTTGTAGCATCTAGCCATGCGGTAGTCATCATTGTTCTTTGAGCGCGGTTCCAGCGTGCCTGCCTGCTGCTACTATGAGAAGGAACACAACCTAGTCTCGTCAAACTTTATTTCTTTTCTTTTCCGTTTGAGAGTTTCGTGTTCTGAGTTAAGTTTTGTAACGTCCATTCAACTTCAACCAGCGAACACGACTCTGCACTTTCAGCCAACGCCCAACAACCACGGGCTTCCCAAGACGTCACTTCAGAGACTGAACTTCCAGCCAATCAACGACCTCGGGATAGCCCTTTCACCGAGGCTCCTTCTTCACAGGAGATGCAAGTAACTTTACCTCCAGACTGTGACCTTTACTGGTGTATCTAATATAATTTTAACCTCATTGAGGAACTCAATGCGAGCGCTAATTACGTGATTGATGGTTGTTCATGTTTATGCAATTTAACGTATTGCTGTTAACTTGGGATTCCATATTTCCATTCTCTTAAACTCATCTTTCCCTAACTTTCGACCTTCCTGCAACTTGTGTGAATGTGTGTGTGCGTGCGTTTATGTGTTAGATTAGTTTATATGTCTTAGATTTATCTAATAAAGCCTTATTCATATTGAAAAGAGAAGTATCTTGTGTTTGGTGCTTACAAGTTAATGTCTTAAACTGCCGATCTTGTTACTGTGCTAATTGATAGTGTTTTCACTATAGTTTAGATATTAGTATCCAGCGCAGATTTGATGTTAAACGGCTCGTTCACTGAACCGCAGGCGCGTCTCCGTGAACAGCCGTGAAACAGTGATTCTGTTCAAATTCCCTTTAAAATCTTAAATGATTCCCTTTGAGCTAAATTGACCTGTTTCCCTTACATTTATAATGGTGGAGAAAATGCGGGCAGTTTAATCTAAATTGTGAGCATAAACCAAGTTATTTAATCTTTGATTTTGCTAAAGGAATGAAAGATGAGAAGCTTGCGAGACGTGTGTGTTTGAGAGTGTGACGTAAGCAGCGCGCGCCCTCCCGCTTGAATGAAAGGAGCTAGAGGAGACTTTAACTCGAGTCCGTCTCCCCTTTGTTAACAGCAGTAAGTGAACTTAAAAGTAAACATCTGAGATCGTACAATAAGGTAGAAATTGAGCGTGTTCCTCATTTGTGTAATGCCTTGTTTTATAGCTGATTTGATTTCACTGCGTGTTCCAGTGTCTCAAACGCTATCTCAGTCACTGTTTGCTGAACGGAGCTAAACTGTTAGTGTTTCAAAAGGGATATAAATCGGTGAATAAAGAATAGTTTTGAGCGGGTTCCTCAATCTATTTATCAAAGTCCCCGTATTCATATTTCATATAGTTTGATTGCCAGTGCGTGTTCCACTGCCGAATCAAATTTGATATTCGACTCCCCTAAGTTAACGTTAAACATTAGAGAACAATGTTTGTCCATTTGTATCCGTTCACAAAGTGAATGCAATCTCGCGTAACACTGCGTGTGTCCGAGAGTAATTTGAATGGGAGTGTTTTAAAAGCTTGATCAAGTAAAGTTTAACTGTGTACCAACAGCGAAGGAAAACTTTTATGTTTGTGTCCAGAAAAACTGGCACGGAGATTCAAATTGCTGAGATTGATATAACTGTGTTCCCTTAACTACAGCAGGAAGCTGCTATTTGAATTAAGATAAATTTAACTCTATACAAACTGAGAGTTTAAGTGCCACATCGCAAAACCAACTGAAAGGCGGTGTTGTTATTTGTACAGTGTTGAAATGAGCCGACATTTCATGTAACATGCTTAACTGTATTTGCAACAATGCAACGATTCATGTGCTGATCCACTAGAATGTGTTTTGGTTGCCATAGTGACGACCGTGACCCGGAAGCCTAACGTACTTCCGGAGCCACTCTGAACTGTGCACGCGCAGCGCACAAACTCTGCGGTGTCGCTAAGCTAACGAAACCATTGCATTTACATTGAAGTCTATACTAAAGCCACTAGCCTCAAAGGTTAGCCGTTAGCATTACCATCCAGTGGTAGAATAATGTGTGTTTGGGCAACGCTGACGTGATTTAACCATTTTCAACATCTTAACTAACACTTGTTAGTCTCTTTCTTTTTATCGCTCTGTTTTCTCACTAGACCACTTATTTTCATTTTACTAGAAAGAGAAATACTGACTCACAATTATTAATTGTCAAATTGAAATTTAATTGAAACATTAAATTTATTTGGAAGCATTTAAAATTTCCCTCTCAGATCATTTCATTTGATCTTTTATTTCTAGTATTCTCTTTTGGGTCTAATTATTTTAGGAATGAATAAGCCTTGAACTTTGGAAGTTAAGTAAACTTATTCCTCCTAATTTATTTATTACCCATCTGAATATATGCTATTCAGACCTTTACTTATTTGAATGCGTTTTACCCCTCTTCCTGTTTTGGTTATACACTTAACCACTATTGTTTACGTATTGATTTCCTCTTTTTAATTTCATGTTTGCATATTTTGCCCATTTATTAATTTTTTAATTTTCCTATTTCTTACCATTTCTTTTGTGTATCCTAGCCTGGGAACGACAAACCTGAGCCCTAAAAGGAGACATTGTTATCCCTCACTACGAGTACAAATAAATTAGAAAGACAACTCTCTTTCACTTAAAGTTTATTTTGTTTGATTAGTTGTGCAGCAACTAACACAACGCTCTCCTTGTAGTTGAGATAACCGCTACTGAGACTTACCATCTCCGTCCTCTCTCTCCTTTACTTTCCTCTTCTCTTTTTACATTTGTAGGACATGTAAGAACCATCAATCAATTCTAAGTGAAGTAAATACACAATCGTGCCAAAGACGATGAATCATCCTTATGAATTTGATTGTAATCATCCTCTCATTTGTTCTTCCTAACCTCCCTACATTTGGAAACGCAATCCAAGTTTTAGCATATCATCCAACGTTGAGATCAATTTAATAGAGATACGTGTTGAGCAACTGTCGCCTTCGCTGACTCCCTGGTGAGCGGTCCAACTGAAAGGTGTACGGTGTCAATCCTGTCAGACTAAGAAAAGAGATATCAGAATTATTATTGTATTCTTTTGTCCAAAGCAAGAAATATAATAATATTGTTTACGTTTTTGATAACATTTAATTGGAAAAAATTATTTTCCTCTTTTGAAAAACAGAAATTGTGCTTGTCATTTGAATTTGTTTTTCACCTCTGTCTCTCTTTTCCTCTTCCTCATTAGAGTGACAAAGTCTTCGCATCTCTAGTCTACTTAGACACCCTGAGACCAACACAGTCATCACCACATTTCACTAGTGGTTCACAATCACTGATACAACACTTAGTTGTCCCACCACACCTAGGCTTTTACTCCACACAGATCTGTGTCAGTCTCTCTTCTCCCTAGCGTGCCAACATGCCGCAGACTGCAGACCCCATTGCCCATGGGGAAGATGTGAACATTTGGCTGAGAGGCATGACAGACAGCCTCACTCCAAAGACATTTGAACTGTTATTATTTTTAATAATAATCCTAATCCTGAGAAGATTCCTGACACAAGATTCAAGCCAGAACAACAACCACGAGGAGCTAGTCAAGATCACGAGCTCACTAAGCTATGCCTTCACAACCCAGCTGAAACTGAGCGACAAGCACATCACCCACCTTCAAGAGGAGCTGACAGGTGCTCAACGTCGCATAGACAAGCTGGAAGTGAAAGTTCAAAATCAACTCAAAGCACCCAGCGAGAGGGAGCAGGATACAACAGAACAAGTTATGAAGCTCCTAGCAGCCCTGGCAGCAGCTCAGCTCGACCAGCGACATGCAACGGCTGCTCAGAAAGACCTGGTAAACAGACTCCAGTATGCCGAACAGCTACTAGAGAAAGCCAAGCTAGACATCAGAAACAAGAACTCTGAAATCAGTGCTTTGAAAGACCACCTTGAAAGGTACAGAACTGACATGGACAATCTGACCCAACAACTAGATGATACCAACGATGAGCTCTACATGGTCAGAAAAGAACTCCAAAATGCTTACAAGCACAAACTAGAGCCAAGAAAAGAGAAACATCTCTTAGCCTCATCACTGCTGAGCAGAGCAGAGTCCCACGTCCAAGAACTGGCATGTGACGAAAGGAGCGAAGGGCCACAACCCAAAACCTCACCTGCCTTCGCCACACAACCCTTTCCTGCCAACGAAAGAAAACCTCCCGTCCAAGGCCTTGAAGCTGCACACGGGATGACCATCAAAGACCTCAACAAGCTGTCTAAAAACATCAGCAGGTTCAACCCGAACTCCACAGAGAGCCCCGACATCCAAGCTTATCTGCGAGATATCGAATTTCACCTGGAAGTGAGACCTCATGTGACTGACAGAGACTGGTTATACCTCCTTAGAGCCACGTCCAGTTCCGAGGTACGAAACTTTCTAGATCGACAGCCCAGTCAAACCAAGTCAAACTACCAGCGACTTCGTGAGGTCCTGATTAAAGAGTTTACAGACCCAGAGTCTGAACATGGACTGTTAACTGCCTTGGAAACCAAACAAGGTCGTCAAGAGACTCCACAAGCTTATTACAACCGACTCCGACAAGCCTACTTTGGTGCACACAACAGCCCTGACCTTGAAGAGGATGTGAACTTCAAAACCCTCTTCCTAAAGAATCTGCACCCCGGAGTAAGTCACCATCTAGGTGTCATGGCCTGTCCGAACTCCATGACCATCCAACAGTTGCGTGACCTAACACAGAAGGCCTATAACAAGCAGAAGTTGGCCTCAAAGAAAGGTAACAAAACATCCACACTCTTGAACTCTGTCAACAAAGACTCAAGCCTTGCACTGGACGACACCCAGTGGCATCCCAACACCAGAGTCTTCCATCAAGAGCACAGAGAACGTGACGCCCATATCCACGACCGCTTTCAGCCCAACTGCTGGAAAAATCCATGGGACCAGCCACGCTTCTCAAGAAACCAAAAGGATAACATCTGGAAACCTAACCAGATATCCAAAGGTAATCACCTGACTCATCCAAGAGCAACTCGTGTGGGTAAGCGACAACAAAACCCACCTCAGCACCACTCAGACATGCACAGTGCTGAGTACTCACAAGAACATAACCGCTTACCATTAGAAGACACGGAACAAGTCATGGAACAACTAAGAGAGTTCCTTCAAGACAATTTACATGCAGGTGACCACAAAGTTGAGTCATGCTCGCTGTGACCAGCGACAGAACGGAAGGCCGGTGATCACCTGGTGCACCGCATCAGAGATGACAAGCACCTGTTCAACAACAACCCAGAATGAACAAGTCTTTCACGGCCAACTGTTGATGAAAAATCTGAGGTACTAAAGGACATCACCTCAGTCACTAACAAACTGTCAAATGAACTCCAACTCCAAGTACCACATTCCCTGTCTGTGCAACAGCAACCACCAGAGCACAGAAGGTCAGAAAGTCTGCTACAGCCAGAAGGCATCACAAGAAGAATGCAACATAGGAGACAAGTTTTGCAACTCAGCTTCACACAGCCATGCCAAACTGCCTCCGACGGCGTGCTAAAGAACTTCCTGCCTTGCTGGACTGACCCCTCATTAGACCATGGACACGCCCTCATCCAAGCCAAAGATGCAGAGAGCCAGTCTTCAGTGACATGCTAGAAAAAGGGGGAGACAACACAGACTTGAACAGATCTGACCACACATGCACTACACCAGTAATACACAACATTACCTACACCCAGAGGTAAACACATCTACTGATAACACAGTCAACAAACAAATTCTTCCCACAGGTAGAATATCCAACTTTTAGCGTAACAAAGTTACACATACCCACCATGAAGAAACGTGCAGCCATCCTCACAATAGGTAGAACACCTGACACTAAGTTAAGGTTCACGACACACTAGCTGCACCTGACATCCTAGCTCAATAGTAGTTGTAACACATGCTAGGAAAACCCACAGCAGCCTTGTTTTGTTTTGTTCTTCTTCTACCTATCCTTCTCCTTCCCCTCTTTCCTGAGTAGGTGAAATGCCTAGACACCCTGCGAGGGTCGAAGGTCTGATATTAGGATTGACTCGCAACACCTAATATCCGCCAGCCACTCTAAACTGAATGGAAGCCAGAGAGCTCCATGCATGATAGGTCAATCCATTGAATTGAAAATGAAATTACTAGAAAACTAATGGTAAACATGTAAAGTAAGACAACCTAGAAGAACCAAACAAAGTTAACCACAAATTTGATTGATGAATCAAAATAAAAACAATTTCCAAGACCATCTAAACTATCCTCAATGTGCTAAACTACATTGACTAATTGAACTTAACCACGTGTACCTAAATAACCTGATGCCTGCACCAGTACAGTAACTGTCATGGAGGTGTTGTCTTGCTGTTTGCTGTGTTTGTCTGCTTCTTCTGCCTTTGTTTCTCCAGCGATCGACGATGTCTTCACCTAAACACCTCGCCGATCGAAAGGGGGATATATGTAGCAGAAATGAGTCAAATCAGACAAATCAAAGAGTCTATCAGAGCTGTGTGCATTGAAACATGAGCTGAATTCCTCAGGAAGTCATAAATCAGTTCTAGTGCCACAGGAACCAAACAAGATAACCAACCAACCAACTTGTTCACACAACAGCTTTCAACATTAACACCAATAGAACAATTATTGACAATTTTAATTCAAAGAAGAGATTGTCAAATTTATTGTTCGTGATTGGAATGCAATGCTGGACATCACATGTAAACCCAGGAGATCAAGTTAAATACTTGCATTGACTTCCCCCCCCAGCCAGTGAAACCAGACTGAAATTCCTAAGGGGGAAGGGCTTTAAACCTTTGTCTTCACAGAAAAGTCCTTTGCCAGAGAATGGCAAAGAAACCCTTTTTATACATTATATATGGACCAGAATGAACTCAAAAAAGACTTATGAATGAATCATTCTATTGCTTAACTCCATATTCATTTACGTGTAACCCACACATTTGACTATCATGTTATAATCACTTATCGTGTATGTTTTCTTTAAATGACTATGGTATAGCTGAAGGGTACATAGTCGTGTTTGATATGTGTGTGATTGAATTTTCTTGCTTGATATTGCCCTGACAATCATTTATTTGTAAAATATATCATAATCATGTTATAGGAATCATGTCCAAAATTAGACCCTGTGAGGCAAGAACCACATGCTTGGTAAGATAAACAAATGATTTATGATACCCAAGACTCAAGAACATATCTGATTGGTCAAGGCAACATTTGAGGGGTGGCCAACAGGAAGTTTTAAATACTTTGGACACGATGTAATTTCGCTTTTTAGTCATGCCTTGTTCTAGTCTGCCTGCTGCTATTAGCCATGTCGGCTTTTAGTCTGCTTTTAGTTCCAGCCTTGCTCGTGCTATCAGTCATGCCTGCTCTTAGCTTGTAGCTTTGCTACCTAGCTTTAGCTTGTAGCATCTAGCCATGCGGTAGTCATCATTGTTCTTTGAGCGCGGTTCCAGCGTGCCTGCCTGCTGCTACTATGAGAAGGAACACAACCTAGTCTCGTCAAACTTTATTTCTTTTCTTTTCCGTTTGAGAGTTTCGTGTTCTGAGTTAAGTTTTGTAACGTCCATTCAACTTCAACCAGCGAACACGACTCTGCACTTTCAGCCAACGCCCAACAACCACGGGCTTCCCAAGACGTCACTTCAGAGACTGAACTTCCAGCCAATCAACGACCTCGGGATAGCCCTTTCACCGAGGCTCCTTCTTCACAGGAGATGCAAGTAACTTTACCTCCAGACTGTGACCTTTACTGGTGTATCTAATATAATTTTAACCTCATTAACTCAATGCGAGCGCTAATTACGTGATTGATGGTTGTTCATGTTTATGCAATTTAACGTATTGCTGTTAACTTGGGATTCCATATTTCCATTCTCTTAAACTCATCTTTCCCTAACTTTCGACCTTCCTGCAACTTGTGTGAATGTGTGTGTGCGTGCGTTTATGTGTTAGATTAGTTTATATGTCTTAGATTTATCTAATAAAGCCTTATTCATATTGAAAAGAGAAGTATCTTGTGTTTGGTGCTTACAAGTTAATGTCTTAAACTGCCGATCTTGTTACTGTGCTAATTGATAGTGTTTTCACTATAGTTTAGATATTAGTATCCAGCGCAGATTTGATGTTAAACGGCTCGTTCACTGAACCGCAGGCGCGTCTCAGAGAACAGCCGTGAAACAGTGATTCTGTTCAAATTCCCTTTAAAATCTTAAATGATTCCCTTTGAGCTAAATTGACCTGTTTCCCTTACAATTATTATAAACTGTAAATACAGTAAGGGAGATATTGGCAAAAATTCACCTGTAGTAAGTCAGTCTTGTAACTACAAACTTACTACAACCTTTGGAACATGAAAAAAACCCTTTTGGTGATTTACAGTAATTGTTTTTAAATAATTATTATATTCTGTACATACAGTAAGGGAGATAATGGCAAAAATTCACCTGTAGTAAGTCAGACTTGAAAAATCAAACTTACTACAACCTTTGGAACATGAAAAAAACATTTTGGTGATTTAATTTAATTTGTTTTTTTAAGAATAAGTGTGTACTGTACGTACAGTAAGGGAGATAATGGCAAAATTTCACCTGTAGTAAGTCAGTCTTGTAACTAAAAACTTACTACAACCTTTGGAACATGAGAAAACCCTTTTTGTGATTTACAGCAATTGTTTTTAAAAAATTATTATGTACTGTACGTACAGTGAGGGAGATATTGGCAAATATTCACCTGTAGTAAGTCAGTCTTGTAACTACAAACTTACTACAACCTTTGGAACATGAAAAAAAAAAACCTTTTGGTGATTTACAATAATTGTTTTTAAATAATTATTATATACTGTACATACAGTAAGGGAGATATTGGCAAATATTCACCTGTAGTAAGTCAGTCTTGTAACTACAAACTTACTACAACCTTTGGAACATGAAAAAAACCCTTTTGGGGATTTACAGTAATTGTTTTTAAATAATTATTATATTCTGTACATACAGTAAGGGAGATATTGGCAAGAATTCACCTGTAGTAAGTCAGACTTGAAAAAACAAACTTACTACAACCTTTGGAACATGAGAAAACCCTTTTTGTGATTTACAGCAATTGTTTTTAAAAAATTATTATGTACTGTACGTACAGTGAGGGAGATATTGGCAAAAATTCACCTGTAGTAAGTCGGTCTTGAAAAAACAAACTTACTACAACCTTTGGAACATGAAAAAAAAAAAAACCTTTTGGTGATTTACAGTAATTATTTTTAAATAATTATTATATACTGTACATACAGTAAGGGAGATATTGGCAAATATTCACCTGTAGTAAGTCAGTCTTGTAACTACAAACTTACTACAACCTTTGGAACATGAAAAAAACCCTTTTGGGGATTTACAGTAATTGTTTTTAAATAATTATTATATTCTGTACATACAGTAAGGGAGACATTGGCAAAAATTTACCTGTAGTAAGTCAGACTTGAAAAATCTAACTTACTACAACCTTTGGAACATGAAAAAAACATTTTGGTGATTTAAATTAATTGGTTTTTTTAAGAATAAGTGTGTACTGTACGTACAGTAAGGGAGAAAATGGCAAAATTTCACCTGTAGTAAGTCAGTCTTGTAACTAAAAATTACTACAACCTTTGGAACATGAAAAAACCCTTTTGGTGATTTAACAGTAATTGTTTTTAAATAATTATTATGTACTGTACGTACAGTGAGGGAGATATTGGCAAAAATTCACCTGTAGTAAGTCAGTCTTGAAAAAACAAACTTACTACAACCTTTGGAACATGAAAAAACCCTTTTGGTGATTTACAGTAATTGTTTTTAAAGAATTATTATATACTGTACATACAGTAAGGGAGATATTGGCAAAAATTCACCTGTAGTAAGTCAGTCTTGTGACTACAAACTTACTACAACCTTTGGAACATGAAAAAAACCCTTTTGGTGATTTACAGTAATTGTTTTTAAATAATTATTATATTCTGTACATACAGTAAGGGAGATAATGGCAAAAATTCACCTGTAGTAAGTCAGTCTTGAAAAAAAAAACTAACTACAACCTTTGGAACATGAAAAAACCCTTTTGGTCATTTACAGTAATTGTTTTTAAATAATTATTATATTCTGTACATACAGTAAGGGAGATATTGGCAAAAATTCACCTGTAGTAAGTCAGTCTTGAAAAAACAAAACTTACTACAACCTTTGGAACATGAAAAAACCCTTTTGGTGATTTACAGCAATTGTTTTTAAAGAATTATTATGTACTGTACGTACAGTGAGGGAGATATTGGCAAAAATTCACCTGTAGTAAGTCAGTCTTGAAAAAACAAACTTACTACAACCTTTGGAACATGAAAAAACCTTTTTGGTGATTTACAGTAATTGTTTTTAAATAATTATTATATATTGCACATACAGTAAGGGAGATATTGGCAACAATTTACCTGTAGTAAGTCAGTCTTGTAAATACAAACTTACTACAACCTTTGGAACATGAAAAAACCCTTTTGGTGATTTACAGTAATTGTTTTTAAAGAATTATCATATACTGCACGTACAGTTAGGGAGATATTGGCAACAATTTACCTGTAGTAAGTCAGTCTTGTAAATACAAACTTACTACAACCTTTGGAACATGAAAAAACCCTTTTGGGGATTTACAGTAATTGTTTTTAAAGAATTATCATATACTGCACGTACAGTTAGGGAGATAATGGCAAAATTTCACCTGTAGTAAGTCTTGTAACTACAAACATACTACAACCTTTGGAACAGGAAAAAACAATTTTGGTGATTTACAGTAATTGTTTTTTTAAGAATGAGTGTGTACTGTACGTACAGTAAGGGAGATAATGGCAAAATTTCAACTGTAGTAAGTAAGTCTTGTAACTACAAACTTACTACAACCTTTGGAACATGAAAAAAAAACCTTTTGGTGATTTACAGTAATTGTTTTTAAAGAATTATTATATACTGTACATACAGTAAGGGAGATATTGGCAAATATTCACCTGTAGTAAGTCAGTCTTGTAACTACAAACTTACTACAACCTTTGGAACATGAAAAAAACCCTTTTGGTGATTTACAGTAATTGTTTTTAAATAATTATTATATTCTGTACATACAGTAAGGGAGATAATGGCAAAAATTCACCTGTAGTAAGTCAGACTTGAAAAATCAAACTTACTACAACCTTTGGAACATGAAAAAAACATTTTGGTGATTTAATTTAATTTGTTTTTTTAAGAATAAGTGTGTACTGTACGTACAGTAAGGGAGATAATGGCAAAATTTCACCTGTAGTAAGTCAGTCTTGTAACTAAAAACTTACTACAACCTTTGGAACATGAGAAAACCCTTTTTGTGATTTACAGCAATTGTTTTTAAAAAATTATTATGTACTGTACGTACAGTGAGGGAGATATTGGCAAATATTCACCTGTAGTAAGTCAGTCTTGTAACTACAAACTTACTACAACCTTTGGAACATGAAAAAAAAAAACCTTTTGGTGATTTACAATAATTGTTTTTAAATAATTATTATATACTGTACATACAGTAAGGGAGATATTGGCAAATATTCACCTGTAGTAAGTCAGTCTTGTAACTACAAACTTACTACAACCTTTGGAACATGAAAAAAACCCTTTTGGGGATTTACAGTAATTGTTTTTAAATAATTATTATATTCTGTACATACAGTAAGGGAGATATTGGCAAGAATTCACCTGTAGTAAGTCAGACTTGAAAAAACAAACTTACTACAACCTTTGGAACATGAGAAAACCCTTTTTGTGATTTACAGCAATTGTTTTTAAAAAATTATTATGTACTGTACGTACAGTGAGGGAGATATTGGCAAAAATTCACCTGTAGTAAGTCGGTCTTGAAAAAACAAACTTACTACAACCTTTGGAACATGAAAAAAAAAAAAAACCTTTTGGTGATTTACAGTAATTATTTTTAAATAATTATTATATACTGTACATACAGTAAGGGAGATATTGGCAAATATTCACCTGTAGTAAGTCAGTCTTGTAACTACAAACTTACTACAACCTTTGGAACATGAAAAAAACCCTTTTGGGGATTTACAGTAATTGTTTTTAAATAATTATTATATTCTGTACATACAGTAAGGGAGACATTGGCAAAAATTTACCTGTAGTAAGTCAGACTTGAAAAATCTAACTTACTACAACCTTTGGAACATGAAAAAAACATTTTGGTGATTTAAATTAATTGGTTTTTGTAAGAATAAGTGTGTACTGTACGTACAGTAAGGGAGAAAATGGCAAAATTTCACCTGTAGTAAGTCAGTCTTGTAACTAAAAATTACTACAACCTTTGGAACATGAAAAAACCCTTTTGGTGATTTAACAGTAATTGTTTTTAAATAATTATTATGTACTGTACGTACAGTGAGGGAGATATTGGCAAAAATTCACCTGTAGTAAGTCAGTCTTGAAAAAACAAACTTACTACAACCTTTGGAACATGAAAAAACCCTTTTGGTGATTTACAGTAATTGTTTTTAAAGAATTATTATATACTGTACATACAGTAAGGGAGATATTGGCAAAAATTCACCTGTAGTAAGTCAGTCTTGTGACTACAAACTTACTACAACCTTTGGAACATGAAAAAAACCCTTTTGGTGATTTACAGTAATTGTTTTTAAATAATTATTATATTCTGTACATACAGTAAGGGAGATAATGGCAAAAATTCACCTGTAGTAAGTCAGTCTTGAAAAAAAAAACTAACTACAACCTTTGGAACATGAAAAAACCCTTTTGGTCATTTACAGTAATTGTTTTTAAATAATTATTATATTCTGTACATACAGTAAGGGAGATATTGGCAAAAATTCACCTGTAGTAAGTCAGTCTTGAAAAAACAAAACTTACTACAACCTTTGGAACATGAAAAAACCCTTTTGGTGATTTACAGCAATTGTTTTTAAAGAATTATTATGTACTGTACGTACAGTGAGGGAGATATTGGCAAAAATTCACCTGTAGTAAGTCAGTCTTGAAAAAACAAACTTACTACAACCTTTGGAACATGAAAAAACCCTTTTGGTGATTTACAGTAATTGTTTTTAAATAATTATTATATATTGCACATACAGTAAGGGAGATATTGGCAACAATTTACCTGTAGTAAGTCAGTCTTGTAAATACAAACTTACTACAACCTTTGGAACATGAAAAAACCCTTTTGGTGATTTACAGTAATTGTTTTTAAAGAATTATCATATACTGCACGTACAGTTAGGGAGATATTGGCAACAATTTACCTGTAGTAAGTCAGTCTTGTAAATACAAACTTACTACAACCTTTGGAACATGAAAAAACCCTTTTGGTGATTTACAGTAATTGTTTTTAAAGAATTATCATATACTGCACGTACAGTTAGGGAGATAATGGCAAAATTTCACCTGTAGTAAGTCTTGTAACTACAAACATACTACAACCTTTGGAACAGGAAAAAACAATTTTGGTGATTTACAGTAATTGTTTTTTTAAGAATGAGTGTGTACTGTACGTACAGTAAGGGAGATAATGGCAAAATTTCAACTGAAGTAAGTAAGTCTTGTAACTACAAACTTACTACAACCTTTGGAACATGAAAAAAAAACCTTTTGGTGATTTACAGTAATTGTTTTTAAAGAATTATTATATACTGTACATACAGTAAGGGAGATATTGGCAAATATTCACCTGTAGTAAGTCAGTCTTGTAACTACAAACTTACTACAACCTTTGGAACATGAAAAAAACCCTTTTGGGGATTTACAGTAATTGTTTTTAAATAATTATTATATTCTGTACATACAGTAAGGGAGATATTGGCAAAAATTTACCTGTAGTAAGTCAGACTTGAAAAAACAAACTTACTACAACCTTTGGAACATGAAAAAAACATTTTGGTGATTTAAAGTAATTGTTTTTTTTAAGAATAAGTGTGTACTGTACGTACAGTAAGGGAGATAATTGCAAAATTTCACCTGTAGTAAGTCAGTATTGAAAAAAAAACTTACTACAACCTTTGGAACATGAAAAAACCCTTTTGGTGATTTACAGTAATTGTTTTTAAATAATTATTATATTCTGTACATACAGTAAGGGAGATATTGGCAAAAATTCACCTGTAGTAAGTCAGTCTTAAAAAAACAAACTTACTACAACCTTTGGAACAGGAAAAAACCCTTTTGCTGATTTACAGTATTTGTTTTTAAATAATTATTATGTACTGTACGTACAGTGAGGGAGATATTGGCAAAAATTCACCTGTAGTAAGTCAGTCTTGAAAAAACAAACTTACTACAACCTTTGGAACATGAAAAACCCTTTTGGTGATTTACAGTAATTGTTTTTAAAGAATTATTATAAACTGTACATACAGTAAGGGAGATATTGGCAAAATTTCACCTGTAGTAAGTCAGTCTTGTAACTAAAAACTTACTACAACCTTTCGAACATGAGAAAACCCTTTTTGTGATTTACAGCAATTGTTTTTAAAAAATTATTATGTACTGTACGTACAGTGAGGGAGATATTGGCAAATATTCACCTGTAGTAAGTCAGTCTTGTAACTACAAACTTACTACATTCTTTGGAACATGAAAAAAAAAACCTTTTGGTGATTTACAGTAATTGTTTTTAAATAATTATTATATACTGTACATACAGTAAGGGAGATATTGGCAAATATTCACCTGTAGTAAGTCAGTCTTGTAACTACAAACTTACTACAACCTTTGGAACATGAAAAAAACCCTTTTGGGGATTTACAGTAATTGTTTTTAAATAATTATTATATTCTGTACATACAGTAAGGGAGATATTGGCAAAAATTCACCTGTAGTATGTCAGACTTGAAAAAACAAACTTACTACAACCTTTGGAACATGAAAAAAAACATTTTGGTGATTTAAAGTAATTGTTTTTTTAAGAATAACTGTGTACTGTACGTACAGTAAGGGAGATAATTGCAAAATTTCACCTGTAGTAAGTCAGTATTGAAAAAAAACTTACTACAACCTTTGGAACATGAGAAAACCCTTTTTGTGATTTACAGCAATTGTTTTTAAAAAATTATTATGTACTGTACGTACAGTGGGGGAGATATTGGCAAAAATTCACCTGTAGTAAGTCGGTCTTGAAAAAACAAACTTACTACAACCTTTGGAACATGAAAAAAAAAAAAAAACCTTTTGGTGATTTACAGTAATTGTTTTTAAATAATTATTATATACTGTACATACAGTAAGGGAGATATTGGCAAATATTCACCTGTAGTAAGTCAGTCTTGTAACTACAAACTTACTACAACCTTTGGAACATGAAAAAAACATTTTGGTGATTTAAAGTAATTGTTTTTTTCAAGAATAAGTGTGTACTGTACGTACAGTAAGGGAGATAATTGCAAAATTTCACCTGTAGTAAGTCAGTATTGAAAAAAAACTTACTACAACCTTTGGAACATGAGAAAACCCTTTTGGTGATTTACAGCAATTGTTTTTAAAAAATTATTATGTACTGTACGTACAGTGGGGGAGATATTGGCAAAAATTCACCTGTAGTAAGTCGGTCTTGAAAAAACAAACTTACTACAACCTTTGGAACATGAAAAAAAAAAAAACCTTTTGGTGATTTACAGTAATTGTTTTTAAATAATTATTATATACTGTACATACAGTAAGGGAGATATTGGCAAATATTCACCTGTAGTAAGTCAGTCTTGTAACTACAAACTTACTACAACCTTTGGAACATGAAAAAAACCCTTTTGGGGATTTACAGTAATTGTTTTTAAATAATTATTATATTCTGTACATACAGTAAGGGAGATATTGGCAAAAATTTACCTGTAGTAAGTCAGACTTGAAAAAACAAACTTACTACAACCTTTGGAACATGAAAAAAACATTTTGGTGATTTAAAGTAATTGTTTTTTTCAAGAATAAGTGTGTACTGTACGTACAGTAAGGGAGATAATGGCAAAATTTCACCTGTAGTAAGTCAGTCTTGTAACTAAAAACTTACTACAACCTTTGGAACATGAGAAAACCCTTTTTGTGATTTACAGCAATTGTTTTTAAAAAATTATTATGTACTGTACGTACAGTGAGGGAGATATTGGCAAAAATTCACCTGTAGTAAGTCGGTCTTGAAAAAACAAACTTACTACAACGTTTGGAACATGAATAAAAAAACCTTTTGGTGATTTACAGTAATTGTTTTTAAATAATTATTATATACTGTACATACAGTAAGGGAGATATTGGCAAATATTCACCTGTAGTAAGTCAGTCTTGTAACTACAAACTTACTACAACCTTTGGAACATGAAAAAAACCCTTTTGGGGATTTACAGTAATTGTTTTTAAATAATTATTATATTCTGTACATACAGTAAGGGAGATATTGGCAAAAATTCACCTGTAGTAAGTCAGACTTGAAAAAACAAACTTACTACAACCTTTGGAACATGAAAAAAACATTTTGGTGATTTACAGTAATTGTTTTTTAAGAATAACTGTGTACTGTACGTACAGTAAGGGAGATAATTGCAAAATTTCACCTGTAGTAAGTCAGTATTGAAAAAAAAAACTTACTACAACCTTTGGAACATGAAAAAACCCTTTTGGTGATTTACAGTAATTGTTTTTAAATAATTATAATATTCTGTACATACAGTAAGGGAGATATTGGCAAAAATTCACATGTAGTAAGTCAGTCTTGAAAAAACAAACTTACTACAACCTTTGGAACATGAAAAACCCTTTTGGTGATTTACAGTAATTGTTTTTAAATAATTATTATATTCTGTACATACAGTAAGGGAGATATTGGCAAAAATTCACCTGTAGTAAGTCAGTCTTGAAAAAACAAAACTTACTACAACCTTTGGAACATGAAAAAACCCTTTTGGTGATTTACAGCAATTGTTTTTAAAGAATTATTATGTACTGTACGTACAGTGAGGGAGATATTGGCAAAAATTCACCTGTAGTAAGTCAGTCTTGAAAAAACAAACTTACTACAACCTTTGGAACATGAAAAAACCCTTTTGGTGATTTACAGTAATTGTTTTTAAATAATTATTATATTCTGTACATACAGTAAGGGAGATATTGGCAAAAATTCACCTGTAGTAAGTCAGTCTTGAAAAAACAAAACTTACTACAACCTTTGGAACATGAAAAAACCCTTTTGGTGATTTACAGCAATTGTTTTTAAAGAATTATTATGTACTGTACGTACAGTGAGGGAGATATTGGCAAAAATTCACCTGTAGTAAGTCAGTCTTGAAAAAACAAACTTACTACAACCTTTGGAACATGAAAAAACCCTTTTGGTGATTTACAGTAATTGTTTTTAAATAATTATTATATATTGCACATACAGTAAGGGAGATATTGGCAACAATTTACCTGTAGTAAGTCAGTCTTGTAAATACAATCTTACTACAACCTTTGGAACATGAAAAAACCCTTTTGGTGATTTACAGTAATTGTTTTTAAAGAATTATCATATACTGCACGTACAGTTAGGGAGATAATGGCAAAATTTCACCTGTAGTAAGTCAGACTTGAAAAAACAAACTTACTACAACCTTTGGAACATGAAAAAAACATTTTGGTGATTTAAAGTAATTGTTTTTTTCAAGAATAAGTGTGTACTGTACGTACAGTAAGGGAGATAATTGCAAAATTTCACTTGTAGTAAGTCAGTATTGAAAAAAAAACTTACTACAACCTTTGGAACATGAAAAAACCCTTTTGGTGATTTACAGTATTTGTTTTTAAATAATTATTATGTACTGTACGTACAGTGAGGGAGATATTGGCAAAAATTCACCTGTAGTAAGTCAGTCTTGAAAAAACAAACTTACTACAACCTTTGGAACATGAAAAACCCTTTTGGTGATTTACAGTAATTGTTTTTAAAGAATTATTATAAACTGTACATACAGTAAGGGAGATATTGGCAAAAATTCACCTGTAGTAAGTCAGTCTTGTAACTACAAACTTACTACAACCTTTGGAACATGAAAAAAACCCTTTTGGTGATTTACAGTAATTGTTTTTAAATAATTATTATATTCTGTACATACAGTAAGGGAGATAATGGCAAAAATTCACCTGTAGTAAGTCAGACTTGAAAAATCAAACTTACTACAACCTTTGGAACATGAAAAAAACATTTTGGTGATTTAAATTAATTGGTTTTTTTAAGAATAAGTGTGTACTGTACGTACAGTAAGGGAGATAATGGCAAAATTTCACCTGTAGTAAGTCAGTCTTGTAACTAAAAACTTACTACAACCTTTGGAACATGAGAAAACCCTTTTTGTGATTTACAGCAATTGTTTTTAAAAAATTATTATGTACTGTACGTACAGTGAGGGAGATATTGGCAAAAATTCACCTGTAGTAAGTCGGTCTTGAAAAAACAAACTTACTACAACGTTTGGAACATGAATAAAAAAACCTTTTGGTGATTTACAGTAATTGTTTTTAAATAATTATTATATACTGTACATACAGTAAGGGAGATATTGGCAAATATTCACCTGTAGTAAGTCAGTCTTGTAACTACAAACTTACTACAACCTTTGGAACATGAAAAAAACCCTTTTGGGGATTTACAGTAATTGTTTTTAAATAATTATTATATTCTGTACATACAGTAAGGGAGATATTGGCAAAAATTCACCTGTAGTAAGTCAGACTTGAAAAAACAAACTTACTACAACCTTTGGAACATGAAAAAAACATTTTGGTGATTTACAGTAATTGTTTTTTAAGAATAACTGTGTACTGTACGTACAGTAAGGGAGATAATTGCAAAATTTCACCTGTAGTAAGTCAGTATTGAAAAAAAAACTTACTACAACCTTTGGAACATGAAAAAACCCTTTTGGTGATTTACAGTAATTGTTTTTAAATAATTATAATATTCTGTACATACAGTAAGGGAGATATTGGCAAAAATTCACCTGTAGTAAGTCAGTCTTGAAAAAACAAAACTTACTACAACCTTTGGAACATGAAAAAACCCTTTTGGTGATTTACAGTAATTGTTTTTAAAGAATTATTATGTACTGTACGTACAGTGAGGGAGATATTGGCAAAAATTCACCTGTAGTAAGTCAGTCTTGAAAAAACAAACTTACTACAACCTTTGGAACATGAAAAAACCCTTTTGGTGATTTACAGTAATTGTTTTTAAAGAATTATCATATACTGCACATACAGTAAGGGAGATAATGGCAAAATTTCACCTGTAGTAAGTCTTGTAACTACAAACATACTACAACCTTTGGAACAGGAAAAAACAATTTTGGTGATTTACAGTAATTGTTTTTTTAAGAATGAGTGTGTACTGTACGTACAGTAAGGGAGATAATGGCAAAATTTCAACTGTAGTAAGTAAGTCTTGTAACTACAAACTTACTACAACCTTTGGAACATGAAAAAAAAACCTTTTGGTGATTTACAGTAATTGTTTTTAAAGAATTATTATATACTGTACATACAGTAAGGGAGATATTGGCAAATATTCACCTGTAGTAAGTCAGTCTTGTAACTACAAACTTACTACAACCTTTGGAACATGAAAAAAACCCTTTTGGGGATTTACAGTAATTGTTTTTAAATAATTATTATATTCTGTACATACAGTAAGGGAGATATTGGCAAAAATTTACCTGTAGTAAGTCAGACTTGAAAAAACAAACTTACTACAACCTTTGGAACATGAAAAAAACATTTTGGTGATTTAAAGTAATTGTTTTTTTTTTAAGAATAAGTGTGTACTGTACGTACAGTAAGGGAGATAATTGCAAAATTTCACCTGTAGTAAGTCAGTATTGAAAAAAAAACTTACTACAACCTTTGGAACATGAAAAAACCCTTTTGGTGATTTACAGTAATTGTTTTTAAATAATTATTATATTCTGTACATACAGTAAGGGAGATATTGGCAAAAATTCACCTGTAGTAAGTCAGTCTTAAAAAAACAAACTTACTACAACCTTTGGAACAGGAAAAAAACCTTTTGCTGATTTACAGTATTTGTTTTTAAATAATTATTATGTACTGTACGTACAGTGAGGGAGATATTGGCAAAAATTCACCTGTAGTAAGTCAGTCTTGAAAAAACAAACTTACTACAACCTTTGGAACATGAAAAACCCTTTTGGTGATTTACAGTAATTGTTTTTAAAGAATTATTATAAACTGTACATACAGTAAGGGAGATATTGGCAAAATTTCACCTGTAGTAAGTCAGTCTTGTAACTAAAAACTTACTACAACCTTTGGAACATGAGAAAACCCTTTTTGTGATTTACAGCAATTGTTTTTAAAAAATTATTATGTACTGTACGTACAGTGAGGGAGATATTGGCAAATATTCACCTGTAGTAAGTCAGTCTTGTAACTACAAACTTACTACATTCTTTGGAACATGAAAAAAAAAACTTTTGGTGATTTACAGTAATTGTTTTTAAATAATTATTATATACTGTACATACAGTAAGGGAGATATTGGCAAATATTCACCTGTAGTAAGTCAGTCTTGTAACTACAAACTTACTACAACCTTTGGAACATGAAAAAAACCCTTTTGGGGATTTACAGTAATTGTTTTTAAATAATTATTATATTCTGTACATACAGTAAGGGAGATATTGGCAAAAATTCACCTGTAGTATGTCAGACTTGAAAAAACAAACTTACTACAACCTTTGGAACATGAAAAAAAACATTTTGGTGATTTAAAGTAATTGTTTTTTTAAGAATAACTGTGTACTGTACGTACAGTAAGGGAGATAATTGCAAAATTTCACCTGTAGTAAGTCAGTATTGAAAAAAAACTTACTACAACCTTTGGAACATGAGAAAACCCTTTTTGTGATTTACAGCAATTGTTTTTAAAAAATTATTATGTACTGTACGTACAGTGGGGGAGATATTGGCAAAAATTCACCTGTAGTAAGTCGGTCTTGAAAAAACAAACTTACTACAACCTTTGGAACATGAAAAAAAAAAAAAAAACCTTTTGGTGATTTACAGTAATTGTTTTTAAATAATTATTATATACTGTACATACAGTAAGGGAGATATTGGCAAATATTCACCTGTAGTAAGTCAGTCTTGTAACTACAAACTTACTACAACCTTTGGAACATGAAAAAAACCCTTTTGGGGATTTACAGTAATTGTTTTTAAATAATTATTATATTCTGTACATACAGTAAGGGAGATATTGGCAAAAATTCACCTGTAGTAAGTCAGACTTGAAAAAACAAACTTACTACAACCTTTGGAACATGAAAAAAACATTTTGGTGATTTAAAGTAATTGTTTTTTAAGAATAACTGTGTACTGTACGTACAGTAAGGGAGATAATTGCAAAATTTCACCTGTAGTAAGTCAGTATTGAAAAAAAAACTTACTACAACCTTTGGAACATGAAAAAACCCTTTTGGTGATTTACAGTAATTGTTTTTAAATAATTATAATATTCTGTACATACAGTAAGGGAGATATTGGCAAAAATTCACATGTAGTAAGTCAGTCTTGAAAAAACAAACTTACTACAACCTTTGGAACATGAAAAACCCTTTTGGTGATTTACAGTAATTGTTTTTAAATAATTATTATATTCTGTACATACAGTAAGGGAGATATTGGCAAAAATTCACCTGTAGTAAGTCAGTCTTGAAAAAACAAAACTTACTACAACCTTTGGAACATGAAAAAACCCTTTTGGTGATTTACAGCAATTGTTTTTAAAGAATTATTATGTACTGTACGTACAGTGAGGGAGATATTGGCAAAAATTCACCTGTAGTAAGTCAGTCTTGAAAAAACAAACTTACTACAACCTTTGGAACATGAAAAAACCCTTTTGGTGATTTACAGTAATTGTTTTTAAATAATTATTATATATTGCACATACAGTAAGGGAGATATTGGCAACAATTTACCTGAAGTAAGTCAGTCTTGTAAATACAAACTTACTACAACCTTTGGAACATGAAAAAACCCTTTTGGTGATTTACAGTAATTGTTTTTAAAGAATTATCATATACTGCACGTACAGTTAGGGAGATAATGGTAAAATTTCACCTGTAGTAAGTCTTGTAACTACAAACATACTACAACCTTTGGAACAGGAAAAAACAATTTTGGTGATTTACAGTAATTGTTTTTTTAAGAATGAGTGTGTACTGTACGTACAGTAAGGGAGATAATGGCAAAATTTCAACTGTAGTAAGTAAGTCTTGTAACTACAAACTTACTACAACCTTTGGAACATGAAAAAAAAAACCTTTTGGTGATTTACAGTAATTGTTTTTAAAGAATTATTATATACTGTACATACAGTAAGGGAGATATTGGCAAATATTCACCTGTAGTAAGTCAGTCTTGTAACTACAAACTTACTACAACCTTTGGAACATGAAAAAAACCCTTTTGGGGATTTACAGTAATTGTTTTTAAATAATTATTATATTCTGTACATACAGTAAGGGAGATATTGGCAAAAATTTACCTGTAGTAAGTCAGACTTGAAAAAACAAACTTACTACAACCTTTGGAACATGAAAAAAACATTTTGGTGATTTAAAGTAATTGTTTTTTTTAAGAATAAGTGTGTACTGTACGTACAGTAAGGGAGATAATTGCAAAATTTCACCTGTAGTAAGTCAGTATTGAAAAAAAAACTTACTACAACCTTTGGAACATGAAAAAACCCTTTTGGTGATTTACAGTAATTGTTTTTAAATAATTATTATATTCTGTACATACAGTAAGGGAGATATTGGCAAAAATTCACCTGTAGTAAGTCAGTCTTAAAAAAACAAACTTACTACAACCTTTGGAACAGGAAAAAACCCTTTTGCTGATTTACAGTATTTGTTTTTAAATAATTATTATGTACTGTACGTACAGTGAGGGAGATATTGGCAAAAATTCACCTGTAGTAAGTCAGTCTTGAAAAAACAAACTTACTACAACCTTTGGAACATGAAAAACCCTTTTGGTGATTTACAGTAATTGTTTTTAAAGAATTATTATAAACTGTACATACAGTAAGGGAGATATTGGCAAAAATTCACCTGTAGTAAGTCAGTCTTGTAACTACAAACTTACTACAACCTTTGGAACATGAAAAAAACCCTTTTGGTGATTTACAGTAATTGTTTTTAAATAATTATTATATTCTGTACATACAGTAAGGGAGATAATGGCAAAAATTCACCTGTAGTAAGTCAGACTTGAAAAATCAAACTTACTACAACCTTTGGAACATGAAAAAAAACATTTTGGTGATTTAAATTAATTCGTTTTTTTAAGAATAAGTGTGTACTGTATGTACAGTAAGGGAGATAATGGCAAAATTTCACCTGTAGTAAGTCAGTCTTGTAACTAAAAACTTACTACAACCTTTGGAACATGAGAAAACCCTTTTTGTGATTTACAGCAATTGTTTTTAAAAAATTATTATGTACTGTACGTACAGTGAGGGAGATATTGGCAAATATTCACCTGTAGTAAGTCAGTCTTGTACCTACAAACTTACTACAACCTTTGGAACATGAAAAAAAAAACCTTTTGGTGATTTACAGTAATTGTTTTTAAATAATTATTATATACTGTACATACAGTAAGGGAGATATTGGCAAATATTCACCTGTAGTAAGTCAGTCTTGTAACTACAAACTTACTACAACCTTTGGAACATGAAAAAAACCCTTTTGGGGATTTACAGTAATTGTTTTTAAATAATTATTATATTCTGTACATACAGTAAGGGAGATATTGGCAAAAATTCACCTGTAGTATGTCAGACTTGAAAAAACAAACTTACTACAACCTTTGGAACATGAAAAAAACATTTTGGTGATTTAAAGTAATTGTTTTTTTAAGAATAACTGTGTACTGTACGTACAGTAAGGGAGATAATTGCAAAATTTCACCTGTAGTAAGTCAGTATTGAAAAAAAAACTTACTACAACCTTTGGAACATGAGAAAACCCTTTTTGTGATTTACAGCAATTGTTTTTAAAAAATTATTATGTACTGTACGTACAGTGGGGGAGATATTGGCAAAAATTCACCTGTAGTAAGTCGGTCTTGAAAAAACAAACTTACTACAACCTTTGGAACATGAAAAAAAAAAACCTTTTGGTGATTTACAGTAATTGTTTTTAAATAATTATTATATACTGTACATACAGTAAGGGAGATATTGGCAAATATTCACCTGTAGTAAGTCAGTCTTGTAACTACAAACTTACTACAACCTTTGGAACATGAAAAAAACCCTTTTGGGGATTTACAGTAATTGTTTTTAAATAATTATTATATACTGTACATACAGTAAGGGAGATATTGGCAAAAATTTACCTGTAGTAAGTCAGACTTGAAAAAACAAACTTACTACAACCTTTGGAACATGAAAAAAACATTTTGGTGATTTAAAGTAATTGTTTTTTTCAAGAATAAGTGTGTACTGTACGTACAGTAAGGGAGATAATTGCAAAATTTCACCTGTAGTAAGTCAGTATTGAAAAAAAAAACTTACTACAACCTTTGGAACATGAAAAAACCCTTTTGGTTATTTACAGTAATTGTTTTTAAATAATTATTATATTCTGTACATACAGCAAGGGAGATATTGGCAAAAATTCACCTGTAGTAAGTCAGTCTTAAAAAAACAAACTTACTACAACCTTTGGAACAGGAAAAAACCCTTTTGCTGATTTACAGTATTTGTTTTTAAATAATTATTATGTACTGTACGTACAGTGAGGGAGATATTGGCAAAAATTCACCTGTAGTAAGTCAGTCTTTAAAAAACAAACTTACTACAACCTTTGGAACATGAAAAACCCTTTTGGTGATTTACAGTAATTGTTTTTAAAGAATTATTATAAACTGTACATACAGTAAGGCAGATATTGGCAAAAATTCACCTGTAGTAAGTCAGTCTTGTAACTACAAACTTACTACAACCTTTGGAACATGAAAAAAACCCTTTTGGTGATTTACAGTAATTGTTTTTAAATAATTATTATATTCTGTACATACAGTAAGGGAGATAATGGCAAAAATTCACCTGTAGTAAGTCAGACTTGAAAAATCAAACTTACTACAACCTTTGGAACATGAAAAAAACATTTTGGTGATTTAAATTAATTGTTTTTTTTAAGAATAAGTGTGTACTGTACGTACAGTAAGGGAGATAATGGCAAAATTTCAACTGTAGTAAGTCAGTCTTGTAACTAAAAACTTACTACAACCTTTGGAACATGAGAAAACCCTTTTTGTGATTTACAGCAATTGTTTTTAAAAAAATTCTTATGTACTGTACGTACAGTGAGGGAGATATTGGCAAAAATTCACCTGTAGTAAGTCGGTCTTGAAAAAACAAACTTACTACAACCTTTGGAACATGAAAAACCCTTTTGGTGATTTACAGTAATTGTTTTTAAAGAATTATTATAAACTGTACATACAGTAAGGGAGATATTGGCAAAAATTCACCTGTAGTAAGCCAGTCTTGTAACTACAAACTTACTACAACCTTTGGAACATGAAAAAAACCCGTTTGGTGATTTACAGTAATTGTTTTTAAATAATTATTATATTCTGTACATACAGTAAGGGAAATATTGGCAAAAAATCACCTGTAGTAAGTCAGACTTGAAAAAACAAACTTACTACAACCTTTGGAACATGCAAAAAACATTTTGGTGATTTAAAGTAATTGTTTTTTAAGAATAAGTGTGTACTGTATGTACAGTAAGGGAGATAATGGCAAAATTTCACCTGTAGTAAGTCAGTCTTGTAACTACAAACGTACTACAACCTTTGGAACATGAAAAAACCCTTTTGGTGATTTACAGCAATTGTTTTTAAAGAATTATTATGTACTGTACGTACAGTGAGGGAGATATTGGCAAAAATTCACCTTTAGTAAGTCAGTCTTGAAAAAACAAACTTACTACAACCTTTGGAACATGAAAAAACCCTTTTGGTGATTTACAGAAATTGTTTTTAAATAATTATTATATATTGCACATACAGTAAGGGAGATATTGGCAACAATTTACCTGTAGTAAGTCAGTCTTGTAAATACAAACTTACTACAACCTTTGGAACATGAAAAAACCCTTTTGGTGATTTACAGCAATTGTTTTTAAAGAATTATCATATACTGCACGTACAGTTAGGGAGATAATGGCAAAATTTCACCTGTAGTAAGTCTTGTAACTACAAACATACTACAACCTTTGGAACAGGAAAAAACAATTTTGGTGATTTACAGTAATTGTTTTTTTAAGAATGAGTGTGTACTGTACGTACAGTAAGGGAGATAATGGCAAAATTTCACCTGTAGTAAGTCAGTCTTGTAACTAAAAACTTACTACAACCTTTGGAACATGAGAAAACCCTTTTTGTGATTTACAGCAATTGTTTTTAAAAAATTATTATGTACTGTACGTACAGTGAGGGAGATATTGGCAAAAATTCACCTGTAGTAAGTCGGTCTTGAAAAAACAAACTTACTACAACCTTTGGAACATGAAAAAAAAAACCTTTTGGTGATTTACAGTAATTGTTTTTAAATAATTATTATATACTGTACATACAGTAAGGGAGATATTGGCAAATATTCACCTGTAGTAAGTCAGTCTTGTAACTACAAACTTACTACAACCTTTTGAACATGAAAAAAACCCTTTTGGGGATTTACAGTAATTGTTTTTAAATAATTATTATATTCTGTACATACAGTAAGGGAGATATTGGCAAAAATTCACCTGTAGTAAGTCAGACTTGAAAAAACAAACTTACTACAACCTTTGGAACATGAAAAAAACATTTTGGTGATTTAAAGTAATTGTTTTTTTAAGAATAACTGTGTACTGTACGTACAGTAAGGGAGATAATTGCAAAATTTCACCTGTAGTAAGTCAGTATTGAAAAAAAAAACTTACTACAACCTTTGGAACATGAAAAACCCTTTTGGTGATTTACAGTAATTGTTTTTAAAGAATTATTATAAACTGTACATACAGTAAGGGAGATATTGGCAAAAATTCACCTGTAGTAAGCCAGTCTTGTAACTACAAACTTACTACAACCTTTGGAACATGAAAAACCCTTTTGGTGATTTACAGTAATTGTTTTTAAAGAATTATTATAAACTGTACATACAGTAAGGGAGATAATTGCAAAATTTCACCTGTAGTAAGCCAGTCTTGTAACTACAAACTTACTACAACCTTTGGAACATGAAAAAAACCCGTTTGGTGATTTACAGTAATTGTTTTTAAATAATTATTATATTCTGTACATACAGTAAGGGAGATATTGGCAAAAAATCACCTGTAGTAAGTCAGACTTGAAAAAACAAACTTACTACAACCTTTGGAACATGCAAAAAACATTTTGGTGATTTAAAGTAATTGTTTTTTTAAGAATAAGTGTGTACTGTATGTACAGTAAGGGAGATAATGGCAAAATTTCACCTGTAGTAAGTCAGTCTTGTAACTACAAACGTACTACAACCTTTGGAACATGCAAAAACCCTTTTGGTGATTTACAGCAATTGTTTTTAAAGAATTATTATGTACTGTACGTACAGTGAGGGAGATATTGGCAAAAATTCACCTGTAGTAAGTCAGTCTTGAAAAAACAAACTTACTACAACCTTTGGAACATGAAAAAACCCTTTTGGTGATTTACAGTAATTGTTTTTAAATAATTATTATATATTGCACATACAGTAAGGGAGATATTGGCAACAATTTACCTGTAGTAAGTCAGTCTTGTAAATACAAACTTACTACAACCTTTGGAACATGAAAAAACCCTTTTGGTGATTTACAGCAATTGTTTTTAAAGAATTATCATATACTGCACGTACAGTTAGGGAGATAATGGCAAAATTTCACCTGTAGTAAGTCTTGTAACTACAAACATACTACAACCTTTGGAACAGGAAAAAACAATTTTGGTGATTTACAGTAATTGTTTTTTTAAGAATGAGTGTGTACTGTACGTACAGTAAGGGAGATAATGGCAAAATTTCAACTGTAGTAAGTAAGTCTTGTAACTACAAACTTACTACAACCTTTGGAACATGAAAAAAACCCTTTTGGTGATTTACAGTAATTGTTTTTAAATAATTATTATATTCTGTACATACAGTAAGGGAGATAATGGCAAAAATTCACCTGTAGTAAGTCAGACTTGAAAAATCAAACTTACTACAACCTTTGGAACATGAAAAAAAACATTTTGGTGATTTAAATTAATTCGTTTTTTTAAGAATAAGTGTGTACTGTATGTACAGTAAGGGAGATAATGGCAAAATTTCACCTGTAGTAAGTCAGTCTTGTAACTAAAAACTTACTACAACCTTTGGAACATGAGAAAACCCTTTTTGTGATTTACAGCAATTGTTTTTAAAAAATTATTATGTACTGTACGTACAGTGAGAGAGATATTGGCAAATATTCACCTGTAGTAAGTCAGTCTTGTACCTACAAACTTACTACAACCTTTGGAACATGAAAAAAAAACCTTTTGGTGATTTACAGTAATTGTTTTTAAATAATTATTATATACTGTACATACAGTAAGGGAGATATTGGCAAATATTCACCTGTAGTAAGTCAGTCTTGTAACTACAAACTTACTACAACCTTTGGAACATGAAAAAAACCCTTTTGGGGATTTACAGTAATTGTTTTTAAATAATTATTATATTCTGTACATACAGTAAGGGAGATATTGGCAAAAATTCACCTGTAGTATGTCAGACTTGAAAAAACAAACTTACTACAACCTTTGGAACATGAAAAAAACATTTTGGTGATTTAAAGTAATTGTTTTTTTAAGAATAACTGTGTACTGTACGTACAGTAAGGGAGATAATTGCAAAATTTCACCTGTAGTAAGTCAGTATTGAAAAAAAAACTTACTACAACCTTTGGAACATGAGAAAACCCTTTTTGTGATTTACAGCAATTGTTTTTAAAGAATTATTATGTACTGTACGTACAGTGGGGGAGATATTGGCAAAAATTCACCTGTAGTAAGTCGGTCTTGAAAAAACAAACTTACTACAACCTTTGGAACATGAAAAAAAAAAAAACTTTTGGTGATTTACAGTAATTGTTTTTAAATAATTATTATATACTGTACATACAGTAAGGGAGATATTGGCAAATATTCACCTGTAGTAAGTCAGTCTTGTAACTACAAACTTACTACAACCTTTGGAACATGAAAAAAACCCTTTTGGGGATTTACAGTAATTGTTTTTAAATAATTATTATATACTTTACATACAGTAAGGGAGATATTGGCAAAAATTTACCTGTAGTAAGTCAGACTTGAAAAAACAAACTTACTACAACCTTTGGAACATGAAAAAAACATTTTGGTGATTTAAAGTAATTGTTTTTTTCAAGAATAAGTGTGTACTGTACGTACAGTAAGGGAGATAATTGCAAAATTTCACCTGTAGTAAGTCAGTATTGAAAAAAAAAACTTACTACAACCTTTGGAACATGAAAAAACCCTTTTGGTTATTTACAGTAATTGTTTTTAAATAATTATTATATTCTGTACATACAGCAAGGGAGATATTGGCAAAAATTCACCTGTAGTAAGTCAGTCTTAAAAAAACAAACTTACTACAACCTTTGGAACAGGAAAAAACCCTTTTGCTGATTTACAGTATTTGTTTTTAAATAATTATTATGTACTGTACGTACAGTGAGGGAGATATTGGCAAAAATTCACCTGTAGTAAGTCAGTCTTTAAAAAACAAACTTACTACAACCTTTGGAACATGAAAAACCCTTTTGGTGATTTACAGTAATTGTTTTTAAAGAATTATTATAAACTGTACATACAGTAAGGCAGATATTGGCAAAAATTCACCTGTAGTAAGTCAGTCTTGTAACTACAAACTTACTACAACCTTTGGAACATGAAAAAAACCCTTTTGGTGATTTACAGTAATTGTTTTTAAATAATTATTATATTCTGTACATACAGTAAGGGAGATAATGGCAAAAATTCACCTGTAGTAAGTCAGACTTGAAAAATCAAACTTACTACAACCTTTGGAACATGAAAAAAACATTTTGGTGATTTAAATTAATTGTTTTTTTTAAGAATAAGTGTGTACTGTACGTACAGTAAGGGAGATAATGGCAAAATTTCAACTGTAGTAAGTCAGTCTTGTAACTAAAAACTTACTACAACCTTTGGAACATGAGAAAACCCTTTTTGTGATTTACAGCAATTGTTTTTAAAAAAATTCTTATGTACTGTACGTACAGTGAGGGAGATATTGGCAAAAATTCACCTGTAGTAAGTCGGTCTTGAAAAAACAAACTTACTACAACCTTTGGAACATGAAAAACCCTTTTGGTGATTTACAGTAATTGTTTTTAAAGAATTATTATAAACTGTACATACAGTAAGGGAGATATTGGCAAAAATTCACCTGTAGTAAGCCAGTCTTGTAACTACAAACTTACTACAACCTTTGGAACATGAAAAAAACCCGTTTGGTGATTTACAGTAATTGTTTTTAAATAATTATTATATTCTGTACATACAGTAAGGGAAATATTGGTAAAAAATCACCTGTAGTAAGTCAGACTTGAAAAAACAAACTTACTACAACCTTTGGAACATGCAAAAAACATTTTGGTGATTTAAAGTAATTGTTTTTTAAGAATAAGTGTGTACTGTATGTACAGTAAGGGAGATAATGGCAAAATTTCACCTGTAGTAAGTCAGTCTTGTAACTACAAACGTACTACAACCTTTGGAACATGAAAAAACCCTTTTGGTGATTTACAGCAATTGTTTTTAAAGAATTATTATGTACTGTACGTACAGTGAGGGAGATATTGGCAAAAATTCACCTTTAGTAAGTCAGTCTTGAAAAAACAAACTTACTACAACCTTTGGAACATGAAAAAACCCTTTTGGTGATTTACAGAAATTGTTTTTAAATAATTATTATATATTGCACATACAGTAAGGGAGATATTGGCAACAATTTACCTGTAGTAAGTCAGTCTTGTAAATACAAACTTACTACAACCTTTGGAACATGAAAAAACCCTTTTGGTGATTTACAGCAATTGTTTTTAAAGAATTATCATATACTGCACGTACAGTTAGGGAGATAATGGCAAAATTTCACCTGTAGTAAGTCTTGTAACTACAAACATACTACAACCTTTGGAACAGGAAAAAACAATTTTGGTGATTTACAGTAATTGTTTTTTTAAGAATGAGTGTGTACTGTACGTACAGTAAGGGAGATAATGGCAAAATTTCACCTGTAGTAAGTCAGTCTTGTAACTAAAAACTTACTACAACCTTTGGAACATGAGAAAACCCTTTTTGTGATTTACAGCAATTGTTTTTAAAAAATTATTATGTACTGTACGTACAGTGAGGGAGATATTGGCAAAAATTCACCTGTAGTAAGTCGGTCTTGAAAAAACAAACTTACTACAACCTTTGGAACATGAAAAAAAAAACCTTTTGGTGATTTACAGTAATTGTTTTTAAATAATTATTATATACTGTACATACAGTAAGGGAGATATTGGCAAATATTCACCTGTAGTAAGTCAGTCTTGTAACTACAAACTTACTACAACCTTTTGAACATGAAAAAAACCCTTTTGGGGATTTACAGTAATTGTTTTTAAATAATTATTATATTCTGTACATACAGTAAGGGAGATATTGGCAAAAATTCACCTGTAGTAAGTCAGACTTGAAAAAACAAACTTACTACAACCTTTGGAACATGAAAAAAACATTTTGGTGATTTAAAGTAATTGTTTTTTTAAGAATAACTGTGTACTGTACGTACAGTAAGGGAGATAATTGCAAAATTTCACCTGTAGTAAGTCAGTATTGAAAAAAAAAACTTACTACAACCTTTGGAACATGAAAAAACCCTTTTGGTGATTTACAGTAATTGTTTTTAAATAATTATAATATTCTGTACATACAGTAAGGGAGATATTGGCAAAAATTCACCTGTAGTAAGTCAGTCTTGAAAAAACAAACTTACTACAACCTTTGGAACATGAAAAACCCTTTTGGTGATTTACAGTAATTGTTTTTAAAGAATTATTATAAACTGTACATACAGTAAGGGAGATATTGGCAAAAATTCACCTGTAGTAAGCCAGTCTTGTAACTACAAACTTACTACAACCTTTGGAACATGAAAAACCCTTTTGGTGATTTACAGTAATTGTTTTTAAAGAATTATTATAAACTGTACATACAGTAAGGGAGATAATTGCAAAATTTCACCTGTAGTAAGCCAGTCTTGTAACTACAAACTTACTACAACCTTTGGAACATGAAAAAAACCCGTTTGGTGATTTACAGTAATTGTTTTTAAATAATTATTATATTCTGTACATACAGTAAGGGAGATATTGGCAAAAAATCACCTGTAGTAAGTCAGACTTGAAAAAACAAACTTACTACAACCTTTGGAACATGCAAAAAACATTTTGGTGATTTAAAGTAATTGTTTTTTTAAGAATAAGTGTGTACTGTATGTACAGTAAGGGAGATAATGGCAAAATTTCACCTGTAGTAAGTCAGTCTTGTAACTACAAACGTACTACAACCTTTGGAACATGCAAAAACCCTTTTGGTGATTTACAGCAATTGTTTTTAAAGAATTATTATGTACTGTACGTACAGTGAGGGAGATATTGGCAAAAATTCACCTGTAGTAAGTCAGTCTTGAAAAAACAAACTTACTACAACCTTTGGAACATGAAAAAACCCTTTTGGTGATTTACAGTAATTGTTTTTAAATAATTATTATATATTGCACATACAGTAAGGGAGATATTGGCAACAATTTACCTGTAGTAAGTCAGTCTTGTAAATACAAACTTACTACAACCTTTGGAACATGAAAAAACCCTTTTGGTGATTTACAGCAATTGTTTTTAAAGAATTATCATATACTGCACGTACAGTTAGGGAGATAATGGCAAAATTTCACCTGTAGTAAGTCTTGTAACTACAAACATACTACAACCTTTGGAACAGGAAAAAACAATTTTGGTGATTTACAGTAATTGTTTTTTTAAGAATGAGTGTGTACTGTACGTACAGTAAGGGAGATAATGGCAAAATTTCAACTGTAGTAAGTAAGTCTTGTAACTACAAACTTACTACAACCTTTGGAACATGAAAAAAACCCTTTTGGTGATTTACAGTAATTGTTTTTAAATAATTATTATATTCTGTACATACAGTAAGGGAGATAATGGCAAAAATTCACCTGTAGTAAGTCAGACTTGAAAAATCAAACTTACTACAACCTTTGGAACATGAAAAAAAACATTTTGGTGATTTAAATTAATTCGTTTTTTTAAGAATAAGTGTGTACTGTATGTACAGTAAGGGAGATAATGGCAAAATTTCACCTGTAGTAAGTCAGTCTTGTAACTAAAAACTTACTACAACCTTTGGAACATGAGAAAACCCTTTTTGTGATTTACAGCAATTGTTTTTAAAAAATTATTATGTACTGTACGTACAGTGAGGGAGATATTGGCAAATATTCACCTGTAGTAAGTCAGTCTTGTACCTACAAACTTACTACAACCTTTGGAACATGAAAAAAAAACCTTTTGGTGATTTACAGTAATTGTTTTTAAATAATTATTATATACTGTACATACAGTAAGGGAGATATTGGCAAATATTCACCTGTAGTAAGTCAGTCTTGTAACTACAAACTTACTACAACCTTTGGAACATGAAAAAAACCCTTTTGGGGATTTACAGTAATTGTTTTTAAATAATTATTATATTCTGTACATACAGTAAGGGAGATATTGGCAAAAATTCACCTGTAGTATGTCAGACTTGAAAAAACAAACTTACTACAACCTTTGGAACATGAAAAAAACATTTTGGTGATTTAAAGTAATTGTTTTTTTAAGAATAACTGTGTACTGTACGTACAGTAAGGGAGATAATTGCAAAATTTCACCTGTAGTAAGTCAGTATTGAAAAAAAAACTTACTACAACCTTTGGAACATGAGAAAACCCTTTTTGTGATTTACAGCAATTGTTTTTAAAGAATTATTATGTACTGTACGTACAGTGGGGGAGATATTGGCAAAAATTCACCTGTAGTAAGTCGGTCTTGAAAAAACAAACTTACTACAACCTTTGGAACATAAAAAAAAAAAAAACTTTTGGTGATTTACAGTAATTGTTTTTAAATAATTATTATATACTGTACATACAGTAAGGGAGATATTGGCAAATATTCACCTGTAGTAAGTCAGTCTTGTAACTACAAACTTACTACAACCTTTGGAACATGAAAAAAACCCTTTTGGGGATTTACAGTAATTGTTTTTAAATAATTATTATATACTTTACATACAGTAAGGGAGATATTGGCAAAAATTTACCTGTAGTAAGTCAGACTTGAAAAAACAAACTTACTACAACCTTTGGAACATGAAAAAAACATTTTGGTGATTTAAAGTAATTGTTTTTTTCAAGAATAAGTGTGTACTGTACGTACAGTAAGGGAGATAATTGCAAAATTTCACCTGTAGTAAGTCAGTATTGAAAAAAAAAACTTACTACAACCTTTGGAACATGAAAAAACCCTTTTGGTTATTTACAGTAATTGTTTTTAAATAATTATTATATTCTGTACATACAGCAAGGGAGATATTGGCAAAAATTCACCTGTAGTAAGTCAGTCTTAAAAAAACAAACTTACTACAACCTTTGGAACAGGAAAAAACCCTTTTGCTGATTTACAGTATTTGTTTTTAAATAATTATTATGTACTGTACGTACAGTGAGGGAGATATTGGCAAAAATTCACCTGTAGTAAGTCAGTCTTTAAAAAACAAACTTACTACAACCTTTGGAACATGAAAAACCCTTTTGGTGATTTACAGTAATTGTTTTTAAAGAATTATTATAAACTGTACATACAGTAAGGCAGATATTGGCAAAAATTCACCTGTAGTAAGTCAGTCTTGTAACTACAAACTTACTACAACCTTTGGAACATGAAAAAAACCCTTTTGGTGATTTACAGTAATTGTTTTTAAATAATTATTATATTCTGTACATACAGTAAGGGAGATAATGGCAAAAATTCACCTGTAGTAAGTCAGACTTGAAAAATCAAACTTACTACAACCTTTGGAACATGAAAAAAACATTTTGGTGATTTAAATTAATTGTTTTTTTTAAGAATAAGTGTGTACTGTACGTACAGTAAGGGAGATAATGGCAAAATTTCAACTGTAGTAAGTCAGTCTTGTAACTAAAAACTTACTACAACCTTTGGAACATGAGAAAACCCTTTTTGTGATTTACAGCAATTGTTTTTAAAAAAATTCTTATGTACTGTACGTACAGTGAGGGAGATATTGGCAAAAATTCACCTGTAGTAAGTCGGTCTTGAAAAAACAAACTTACTACAACCTTTGGAACATGAAAAACCCTTTTGGTGATTTACAGTAATTGTTTTTAAAGAATTATTATAAACTGTACATACAGTAAGGGAGATATTGGCAAAAATTCACCTGTAGTAAGCCAGTCTTGTAACTACAAACTTACTACAACCTTTGGAACATGAAAAAAACCCGTTTGGTGATTTACAGTAATTGTTTTTAAATAATTATTATATTCTGTACATACAGTAAGGGAAATATTGGCAAAAAATCACCTGTAGTAAGTCAGACTTGAAAAAACAAACTTACTACAACCTTTGGAACATGCAAAAAACATTTTGGTGATTTAAAGTAATTGTTTTTTAAGAATAAGTGTGTACTGTATGTACAGTAAGGGAGATAATGGCAAAATTTCACCTGTAGTAAGTCAGTCTTGTAACTACAAACGTACTACAACCTTTGGAACATGAAAAAACCCTTTTGGTGATTTACAGCAATTGTTTTTAAAGAATTATTATGTACTGTACGTACAGTGAGGGAGATATTGGCAAAAATTCACCTTTAGTAAGTCAGTCTTGAAAAAACAAACTTACTACAACCTTTGGAACATGAAAAAACCCTTTTGGTGATTTACAGAAATTGTTTTTAAATAATTATTATATATTGCACATACAGTAAGGGAGATATTGGCAACAATTTACCTGTAGTAAGTCAGTCTTGTAAATACAAACTTACTACAACCTTTGGAACATGAAAAAACCCTTTTGGTGATTTACAGCAATTGTTTTTAAAGAATTATCATATACTGCACGTACAGTTAGGGAGATAATGGCAAAATTTCACCTGTAGTAAGTCTTGTAACTACAAACATACTACAACCTTTGGAACAGGAAAAAACAATTTTGGTGATTTACAGTAATTGTTTTTTTAAGAATGAGTGTGTACTGTACGTACAGTAAGGGAGATAATGGCAAAATTTCACCTGTAGTAAGTCAGTCTTGTAACTAAAAACTTACTACAACCTTTGGAACATGAGAAAACCCTTTTTGTGATTTACAGTAATTGTTTTTAAAAAATTATTATGTACTGTACGTACAGTGAGGGAGATATTGGCAAAAATTCACCTGTAGTAAGTCGGTCTTGAAAAAACAAACTTACTACAACCTTTGGAACATGAAAAAAAAAACCTTTTGGTGATTTACAGTAATTGTTTTTAAATAATTATTATATACTGTACATACAGTAAGGGAGATATTGGCAAATATTCACCTGTAGTAAGTCAGACTTGAAAAAACAAACTTACTACAACCTTTGGAACATGAAAAAAACATTTTGGTGATTTAAAGTAATTGTTTTTTTAAGAATAACTGTGTACTGTACGTACAGTAAGGGAGATAATTGCAAAATTTCACCTGTAGTAAGTCAGTATTGAAAAAAAAAACTTACTACAACCTTTGGAACATGAAAAAACCCTTTTGGTGATTTACAGTAATTGTTTTTAAATAATTATAATATTCTGTACATACAGTAAGGGAGATATTGGCAAAAATTCACCTGTAGTAAGTCAGTCTTGAAAAAACAAACTTACTACAACCTTTGGAACATGAAAAACCCTTTTGGTGATTTACAGTAATTGTTTTTAAAGAATTATTATAAACTGTACATACAGTAAGGGAGATATTGGCAAAAATTCACCTGTAGTAAGCCAGTCTTGTAACTACAAACTTACTACAACCTTTGGAACATGAAAAACCCTTTTGGTGATTTACAGTAATTGTTTTTAAAGAATTATTATAAACTGTACATACAGTAAGGGAGATAATTGCAAAATTTCACCTGTAGTAAGCCAGTCTTGTAACTACAAACTTACTACAACCTTTGGAACATGAAAAAAACCCGTTTGGTGATTTACAGTAATTGTTTTTAAATAATTATTATATTCTGTACATACAGTAAGGGAGATATTGGCAAAAAATCACCTGTAGTAAGTCAGACTTGAAAAAACAAACTTACTACAACCTTTGGAACATGCAAAAAACATTTTGGTGATTTAAAGTAATTGTTTTTTTAAGAATAAGTGTGTACTGTATGTACAGTAAGGGAGATAATGGCAAAATTTCACCTGTAGTAAGTCAGTCTTGTAACTACAAACGTACTACAACCTTTGGAACATGCAAAAACCCTTTTGGTGATTTACAGCAATTGTTTTTAAAGAATTATTATGTACTGTACGTACAGTGAGGGAGATATTGGCAAAAATTCACCTGTAGTAAGTCAGTCTTGAAAAAACAAACTTACTACAACCTTTGGAACATGAAAAAACCCTTTTGGTGATTTACAGTAATTGTTTTTAAATAATTATTATATATTGCACATACAGTAAGGGAGATATTGGCAACAATTTACCTGTAGTAAGTCAGTCTTGTAAATACAAACTTACTACAACCTTTGGAACATGAAAAAACCCTTTTGGTGATTTACAGCAATTGTTTTTAAAGAATTATCATATACTGCACGTACAGTTAGGGAGATAATGGCAAAATTTCACCTGTAGTAAGTCTTGTAACTACAAACATACTACAACCTTTGGAACAGGAAAAAAACAATTTTGGTGATTTACAGTAATTGTTTTTTTAAGAATGAGTGTGTACTGTACGTACAGTAAGGGAGATAATGGCAAAATTTCAACTGTAGTAAGTAAGTCTTGTAACTACAAACTTACTACAACCTTTGGAACATGAAAAAAAAACCTTTTGGTGATTTACAGTAATTGTTTTTAAAGAATTATTATATACTGTACATACAGTAAGGGAGATATTGGCAAATATTCACCTGTAGTAAGTCAGTCTTGTAACTACAAACTTACTACAACTTTTGGAACATGAAAAAAACATTTTGGTGATTTCAAGTAATTGTTTTTTTTAAGAATAAGTGTGTACTGTACGTACAGTAAGGGAGATAATTGCAAAATTTCACCTGTAGTAAGTCAGTATTGAAAAAAAAACTTACTACAACCTTTGGAACATGAAAAAACCCTTTTGGTGATTTACAGTAATTGTTTTTAAATAATTATTATATTCTGTACATACAGTAAGGGAGATATTGGCAAAAATTCACCTGTAGTAAGTCAGTCTTAAAAAAACAAACTTACTACAACCTTTGGAACAGGAAAAAACCCTTTTGCTGATTTACAGTATTTGTTTTTAAATAATTATTATGTACTGTACGTACAGTGAGGGAGATATTGGCAAAAATTCACCTGTAGTAAGTCAGTCTTGAAAAAACAAACTTACTACAACCTTTGGAACATGAAAAACCCTTTTGGTGATTTACAGTAATTGTTTTTAAAGAATTATTATAAACTGTACATACAGTAAGGGAGATATTGGCAAGAATTCACCTGTAGTAAGTCAGTCTTGTAACTACAAACTTACTACAACCTTTGGAACATGAAAAAAACCCTTTTGGTGATTTACAGTAATTGTTTTTAAATAATTATTATATTCTGTACATACAGTAAGGGAGATAATGGCAAAAATTCACCTGTAGTAAGTCAGACTTGAAAAATCAAATTTACTACAACCTTTGGAACATGAAAAAAACATTTTGGTGATTTAAATTAATTCGTTTTTTTAAGAATAAGTGTGTACTGTACGTACAGTAAGGGAGATAATGGCAAAATTTCACCTGTAGTAAGTCAGTCTTGTAACTAAAAACTTACTACAACCTTTGGAACATGAGAAAACCCTTTTTGTGATTTACAGCAATTGTTTTTAAAAAATTATTATGTACTGTACGTACAGTGAGGGAGATATTGGCAAATATTCACCTGTAGTAAGTCAGTCTTGTAAATACAAACTTACTACAACCTTTGGAACATGAAAAAAAAAAACTTTTGGTGATTTACAGTAACTGTTTTTAAATAATTATTATATACTGTACATACAGTAAGGGAGATATTGGCAAATATTCACCTGTAGTAAATCAGTCTTGTAACTACAAACTTACTACAACCTTTGGAACATGAAAAAACCCTTTTGGTGATTTACAGCAATTGTTTTTAAAGAATTATTATGTACTGTACGTACAGTGAGGGAGATATTGGCAAAAATTCACCTTTAGTAAGTCAGTCTTGAAAAAACAAACTTACTACAACCTTTGGAACATGAAAAAACCCTTTTGGTGATTTACAGAAATTGTTTTTAAATAATTATTATATATTGCACATACAGTAAGGGAGATATTGGCAACAATTTACCTGTAGTAAGTCAGTCTTGTAAATACAAACTTACTACAACCTTTGGAACATGAAAAAACCCTTTTGGTGATTTACAGCAATTGTTTTTAAAGAATTATCATATACTGCACGTACAGTTAGGGAGATAATGGCAAAATTTCACCTGTAGTAAGTCTTGTAACTACAAACATACTACAACCTTTGGAACAGGAAAAAACAATTTTGGTGATTTACAGTAATTGTTTTTTTAAGAATGAGTGTGTACTGTACGTACAGTAAGGGAGATAATGGCAAAATTTCACCTGTAGTAAGTCAGTCTTGTAACTAAAAACTTACTACAACCTTTGGAACATGAGAAAACCCTTTTTGTGATTTACAGCAATTGTTTTTAAAAAATTATTATGTACTGTACGTACAGTGAGGGAGATATTGGCAAAAATTCACCTGTAGTAAGTCGGTCTTGAAAAAACAAACTTACTACAACCTTTGGAACATGAAAAAAAAAACCTTTTGGTGATTTACAGTAATTGTTTTTAAATAATTATTATATACTGTACATACAGTAAGGGAGATATTGGCAAATATTCACCTGTAGTAAGTCAGTCTTGTAACTACAAACTTACTACAACCTTTTGAACATGAAAAAAACCCTTTTGGGGATTTACAGTAATTGTTTTTAAATAATTATTATATTCTGTACATACAGTAAGGGAGATATTGGCAAAAATTCACCTGTAGTAAGTCAGACTTGAAAAAACAAACTTACTACAACCTTTGGAACATGAAAAAAACATTTTGGTGATTTAAAGTAATTGTTTTTTTAAGAATAACTGTGTACTGTACGTACAGTAAGGGAGATAATTGCAAAATTTCACCTGTAGTAAGTCAGTATTGAAAAAAAAAACTTACTACAACCTTTGGAACATGAAAAAACCCTTTTGGTGATTTACAGTAATTGTTTTTAAATAATTATAATATTCTGTACATACAGTAAGGGAGATATTGGCAAAAATTCACCTGTAGTAAGTCAGTCTTGAAAAAACAAACTTACTACAACCTTTGGAACATGAAAAACCCTTTTGGTGATTTACAGTAATTGTTTTTAAAGAATTATTATAAACTGTACATACAGTAAGGGAGATATTGGCAAAAATTCACCTGTAGTAAGCCAGTCTTGTAACTACAAACTTACTACAACCTTTGGAACATGAAAAACCCTTTTGGTGATTTACAGTAATTGTTTTTAAAGAATTATTATAAACTGTACATACAGTAAGGGAGATATTGGCAAAAATTCACCTGTAGTAAGCCAGTCTTGTAACTACAAACTTACTACAACCTTTGGAACATGAAAAACCCTTTTGGTGATTTACAGTAATTGTTTTTAAAGAATTATTATAAACTGTACATACAGTAAGGGAGATAATTGCAAAATTTCACCTGTAGTAAGCCAGTCTTGTAACTACAAACTTACTACAACCTTTGGAACATGAAAAAAACCCGTTTGGTGATTTACAGTAATTGTTTTTAAATAATTATTATATTCTGTACATACAGTAAGGGAGATATTGGCAAAAAATCACCTGTAGTAAGTCAGACTTGAAAAAACAAACTTACTACAACCTTTGGAACATGCAAAAAACATTTTGGTGATTTAAAGTAATTGTTTTTTTAAGAATAAGTGTGTACTGTATGTACAGTAAGGGAGATAATGGCAAAATTTCACCTGTAGTAAGTCAGTCTTGTAACTACAAACGTACTACAACCTTTGGAACATGCAAAAACCCTTTTGGTGATTTACAGCAATTGTTTTTAAAGAATTATTATGTACTGTACGTACAGTGAGGGAGATATTGGCAAAAATTCACCTGTAGTAAGTCAGTCTTGAAAAAACAAACTTACTACAACCTTTGGAACATGAAAAAACCCTTTTGGTGATTTACAGTAATTGTTTTTAAATAATTATTATATATTGCACATACAGTAAGGGAGATATTGGCAAAATTTACCTGTAGTAAGTCAGTCTTGTAAATACAAACTTACTACAACCTTTGGAACATGAAAAAACCCTTTTGGTGATTTACAGCAATTGTTTTTAAAGAATTATCATATACTGCACGTACAGTTAGGGAGATAATGGCAAAATTTCACCTGTAGTAAGTCTTGTAACTACAAACATACTACAACCTTTGGAACAGGAAAAAACAATTTTGGTGATTTACAGTAATTGTTTTTTTAAGAATGAGTGTGTACTGTACGTACAGTAAGGGAGATAATGGCAAAATTTCAACTGTAGTAAGTAAGTCTTGTAACTACAAACTTACTACAACCTTTGGAACATGAAAAAAAAACCTTTTGGTGATTTACAGTAATTGTTTTTAAAGAATTATTATATACTGTACATACAGTAAGGGAGATATTGGCAAATATTCACCTGTAGTAAGTCAGTCTTGTAACTACAAACTTACTACAACTTTTGGAACATGAAAAAAACATTTTGGTGATTTCAAGTAATTGTTTTTTTTAAGAATAAGTGTGTACTGTACGTACAGTAAGGGAGATAATTGCAAAATTTCACCTGTAGTAAGTCAGTATTGAAAAAAAAACTTACTACAACCTTTGGAACATGAAAAAACCCTTTTGGTGATTTACAGTAATTGTTTTTAAATAATTATTATATTCTGTACATACAGTAAGGGAGATATTGGCAAAAATTCACCTGTAGTAAGTCAGTCTTAAAAAAACAAACTTACTACAACCTTTGGAACAGGAAAAAACCCTTTTGCTGATTTACAGTATTTGTTTTTAAATAATTATTATGTACTGTACGTACAGTGAGGGAGATATTGGCAAAAATTCACCTGTAGTAAGTCAGTCTTGAAAAAACAAACTTACTACAACCTTTGGAACATGAAAAACCCTTTTGGTGATTTACAGTAATTGTTTTTAAAGAATTATTATAAACTGTACATACAGTAAGGGAGATATTGGCAAGAATTCACCTGTAGTAAGTCAGTCTTGTAACTACAAACTTACTACAACCTTTGGAACATGAAAAAAACCCTTTTGGTGATTTACAGTAATTGTTTTTAAATAATTATTATATTCTGTACATACAGTAAGGGAGATAATGGCAAAAATTCACCTGTAGTAAGTCAGACTTGAAAAATCAAATTTACTACAACCTTTGGAACATGAAAAAAACATTTTGGTGATTTAAATTAATTCGTTTTTTTAAGAATAAGTGTGTACTGTACGTACAGTAAGGGAGATAATGGCAAAATTTCACCTGTAGTAAGTCAGTCTTGTAACTAAAAACTTACTACAACCTTTGGAACATGAGAAAACCCTTTTTGTGATTTACAGCAATTGTTTTTAAAAAATTATTATGTACTGTACGTACAGTGAGGGAGATATTGGCAAATATTCACCTGTAGTAAGTCAGTCTTGTAAATACAAACTTACTACAACCTTTGGAACATGAAAAAAAAAAACTTTTGGTGATTTACAGTAATTGTTTTTAAATAATTATTATATACTGTACATACAGTAAGGGAGATATTGGCAAATATTCACCTGTAGTAAATCAGTCTTGTAACTACAAACTTACTACAACCTTTGGAACATGAAAAAAACCCTTTTGGGGATTTACAGTAATTGTTTTTAAATAATTATTATATTCTGTACATACAGTAAGGGAGATATTGGCAAAAATTCACCTGTAGTAAGTCAGACTTGAAAAAACAAACTTACTACAACCTTTGGAACATGAAAAAAACATTTTGGTGATTTAAAGTAATTGTTTTTTTAAGAATAACTGTGTACTGTACGTACAGTAAGGGAGATAATTGCAAAATTTCACCTGTAGTAAGTCAGTATTGAAAAAAAAACTTACTACAACCTTTGGAACATGAGAAAACCCTTTTTGTGATTTACAGCAATTGTTTTAAAAAAATTATTATGTACTGTACGTACAGTGAGGGAGATATTGGCAAAAATTCACCTGTAGTAAGTCGGTCTTGAAAAAACAAACTTACTACAACCTTTGGAACATGAAAAAAAAAACTTTTGGTGATTTACAGTAATTGTTTTTAAATAATTATTATATACTGTACATACAGTAAGGGAGATATTGGCAAATATTCACCTGTAGTAAGTCAGTCTTGTAACTACAAACTTACTACAACCTTTGGAACATGAAAAAAAACCCCTTTTGGGGATTTGCAGTAATTGTTTTTAAATAATTATTATATTCTGTACATACAGTAAGGGAGATATTGGCAAAAATTTACCTGTAGTAAGTCAGACTTGAAAAAACAAACTTACTACAACCTTTGGAACATGAAAAAAACATTTTGGTGATTTAAAGTAATTGTTTTTTTCAAGAATAAGTGTGTACTGTACGTACAGTAAGGGAGATAATTGCAAAATTTCACCTGTAGTAAGTCAGTATTGAAAAAAAAACTTACTACAACCTTTGGAACATGAAAAAACCCTTTTGGTGATTTACAGTAATTGTTTTTAAATAATTATTATATTCTGTACATACAGCAAGGGAGATATTGGCAAAAATTCACCTGTAGTAAGTCAGTCTTAAAAAAACAAACTTACTACAACCTTTGGAACAGGAAAAAACCCTTTTGCTGATTTACAGTATTTGTTTTTAAATAATTATTATGTACTGTACGTACAGTGAGGGAGATATTGGCAAAAATTCACCTGTAGTAAGTCAGTCTTGAAAAAACAAACTTACTACAACCTTTGGAACATGAAAAACCCTTTTGGTGATTTACATTAATTGTTTTTAAAGAATTATTATAAACTGTACATACAGTAAGGGAGATATTGGCAAAAATTCACCTGTAGTAAGTCAGTCTTGTAACTACAAACTTACTACAACCTTTGAAACATGAAAAAAACCCTTTTGGTGATTTACAGTAATTGTTTTTAAATAATTATTATATTCTGTACATACAGTAAGGGAGATAATGGCAAAAATTCACCTGTAGTAAGTCAGACTTGAAAAATCAAACTTACTACAACCTTTGGAACATGAAAAAAACATTTTGGTGATTTAAATTAATTGGTTTTTTTAAGAATAAGTGTGTACTGTACGTACAGTAAGGGAGATAATCGCAAAATTTCACCTGTAGTAAGTCAGTCTTGTAACTAAAAACTTACTACAACCTTTGGAACATGAAAAAAAAACCTTTTGGTGATTTACAGTAATTGTTTTTAAATAATTATTATATACTGTACATACAGTAAGGGAGATATTGGCAAAATTTCACCTGTATTAAGTCAGTCTTGTAACTACAAACTTACTACAACTTTTGGAACATGAGAAAACCCTTTTTGTGATTTACAGCAATTGTTTTTAAAAAATTATTATGTACTGTACGTACAGTGAGGGAGATATTGGCAAAAATTCACCTGTAGTAAGTCGGTCTTGAAATAACAAACTTACTACAACCTTTGGAACATGAAAAAAAAAAACCTTTTGGTGATTTACAGTAATTGTTTTTAAATAATTATTGTATACTGTACATACAGTAAGGGAGATATTGGCAAATAATCACCTGTAGTAAGTCAGTCTTGTAACTACAAACTTACTACAACCTTTTGAACATGAAAAAAACCCTTTTGGGGATTTACAGTAATTGTTTTTAAATAATTATTATATTCTGTACATACAGTAAGGGAGATATTGGCAAAAATTCACCTGTAGTAAGTCAGACTTGAAAAAACAAACTTACTACAACCTTTGGAACATGAAAAAAACATTTTGGTGATTTAAAGTAATTGTTTTTTTAAGAATAACTGTGTACTGTACGTACAGTAAGGGAGATAATTGCAAAATTTCACCTGTAGTAAGTCAGTATTGAAAAAAAAAACTTACTACAACCTTTGGAACATGAAAAAACCCTTTTGGTGATTTACAGTAATTGTTTTTAAATAATTATAATATTCTGTACATACAGTAAGGGAGATATTGGCAAAAATTCACCTGTAGTAAGTCAGTCTTGAAAAAACAAACTTACTACAACCTTTGGAACATGAAAAACCCTTTTGGTGATTTACAGTAATTGTTTTTAAATAATTATTATATACTGTACATACAGTAAGGGAGATATTGGCAAATATTCACCTGTAGTAAGTCAGTCTTGTAACTACAAACTTACTACAACCTTTGGAACATGAAAAAAACCCTTTTGGGGATTTACAGTAATTGTTTTTAAATAATTATTATATTCTGTACATACAGTAAGGGAGATATCGGCAAAAATTCACCTGTAGTAAGTCAGACTTGAAAAAACAAACTTACTACAACCTTTGGAACATGAAAAAAACATTTTGGTGATCTAAGGTTATTGTTTTTTTTAAGAATAATTGTGTACTGTACGTACAGTAAGGGAGATAATTGCAAAATTTCACCTGTATTAAGTCAGTATTGAAAAAAAAACTTACTACAACCTTTGGAACATGAAAAAACACTTTTGGTGATTTACAGTAATTGTTTTTAAATAATTATTATATTCTGTACATACAGTAAGGGAGATATTGGCAAAAATTCACCTGTAGTAAGTCTGTCTTAAAAAAACAAACTTACTACAACCTTTGGAACATGAAAAAACCCTTTTATTGATTTACAGTATTTGTTTTTAAATAATTATTATGTACTGTACGTACAGTGAGGGAGATATTGGCAAAAATTCACCTGTAGTAAGTCAGTCCTGAAAAAACAAACTTACTACAACCTTTGGAACATGAAAAACCCTTTTGGTGATTTACAGTAATTGTTTTTAAAGAATTATTATATACTGTACATACAGTTAGGGAGATAATGGCAAAATTTCACCTGTAGTAAGTAAGTCTTGTAACTACAAACGTACTACAACCTTTGGACCAGGAAAAAACAATTTTGGTGATTTACAGTAATTGTTTTTTTAAGAATGAGTGTGTACTGTACGTACAATAAGGGAGATAATGGCAAAATTTCACCTGTAGTAAGTAAGTCTTGTAACAACAAAATTACTACAACCTTTGGAACATGAAAAAAAAAACCTTTTGGTGATTTACAGTAATTGTTTTTAAAGAATTATTATAAACTGTACATACAGTAAGGGAGATATTGGCAAAAATTCACCTGTAGTAAGTCAGTCTTGTAACTACAAACTTGCTACAACCTTTGGAACATGAAAAAAACATTTTGGTGATTTAACGTAATTGGTTTTTTTAAGAATAAGTGTGTACTGTACGTACAGTAATGGAGAAAATGGCAAAATTTCACCTGTAGTAAGTCAGTCTTGTAACTAAAAACTTACTACAACCTTTGGAACATGAAAAAACCCTTTGGTGATTTACAGTAATTGTTTTTCAATAATTATTATATTCTGTACATACAGTAAGGGAGATATTGGCAAAAACTCACCTGTAGTAAGTCAGTCTTGAAAAAACAAACTTACTACAACCTTTGGAACATGAAAAAACCCTTTTGGTGATTTACAGTAATTGTTTTTAAAGAATTATTATATACTGTACATACAGTAAGGGAGATATTGGCAAAAATTCACCTGTAGTAAGTCAGTCTTGTGACTACAAACTTACTACAACCTTTGGAACATGAAAAAAACCCTTTTGGTGATTTACAGTAATTGTTTTTAAATAATTATTATATTCTGTACATACAGTAAGGGAGATAATGGCAAAAATTCACCTGTAGTAAGTCAGTCTTGAAAAAAAAAAACTTACTACAACCTTTGGAACATGAAAAAACCCTTTTGGTCATTTACAGTAATTGTTTTTAAATAATTATTATATTCTGTACATACAGTAAGGAAGATATTGGCAAAAATTCACCTGTAGTAAGTCAGTCTTGAAAAAACAAAACTTACTACAACCTTTGGAACATGAAAAAACCCTTTTGGTGATTTACAGCAATTTTTTTTAAAGAATTATTATGTACTGTACGTACAGTGAGGGAGATATTGGCAAAAATTCACCTGTAGTAAGTCAGTCTTGAAAAAACAAACTTACTACAACATTTGGAACATGAAAAAATCCTTTTGGTGATTTACAGTAATTGTTTTTAAATAATTATTATATATTGCACATACAGTAAGGGAGATATTGGCAACAATTTACCTGTAGTAAGTCAGTCTTGTAAATACAAACTTACTACAACCTTTGGAACATGAAAAAACCCTTTTGGTGATTTACAGTAATTGTTTTTAAAGAATTATCATATACTGCACGTACAGTTAGGGAGATAATGGCAAAATTTCACCTGTAGTAAGTCTTGTAACTACAAACATACTACAACCTTTGGAACAGGAAAAAACAATTTTGGTGATTTACAGTAATTGTTTTTTTAAGAATGAGTGTGTACTGTACGTACAGTAAGGGAGATAATGGCAAAATTTCAACTGTAGTAAGTAAGTCTTGTAACTACAAACTTACTACAACCTTTGGAACATGAAAAAAAAACCTTTTGGTGATTTACAGTAATTGTTTTTAAATAATTATTATATACTGTACATACAGTAAGGGAGATATTGGCAAAATTTCACCTGTATTAAGTCAGTCTTGTAACTACAAACTTACTACAACTTTTGGAACATGAAAAAACCCTTTTGGTGATTTACAATAATTGTTTTAAATAATTATTATGTACTGTACGTACAGTGAGGGAGATATTGGCAAAAATTCACCTGTAGTAAGTCAGTCTTGAAAAAACAAACTTACTACAACCTTTGGAACATGAAAAAAAAACCTTTTGGTGATTTACAGTAATTGTTTTTAAATAATTATTATGTAATGTACATACAGTGAGGGAGATATTGGCAAAATTTCACCTGTAGTAAGTCAGACTTGTAACTAAAAACTTACTACATCCTTTGGAACATGAGAAAACCCTTTTTGTGATTTACAGCAATTGTTTTTAAAAAATTATTATGTACTGTACGTACAGTGAGGGAGATATTGGCAAAAATTCACCTGTAGTAAGTCGGTCTTGAAAAAACAAACTTACTACAACCTTTGGAACATGAAAAAAAAAAAACCTTTTGGTGATTTACAGTATTTGTTTTTAAATAATTATTATATACTGTACATACAGTAAGGGAGATATTGGCAAATATTCACCTGTAGTAAGTCAGTCTTGTAACTACAAACTTACTACAACCTTTGGAACATGAAAAAAACCCTTTTGGGGATTTACAGTAATTGTTTTTAAATAATTATTATATTCTGTACATACAGTAAGGGAGATAATGGCAAAAATTCACCTGTAGTAAGTCAGACTTGAAAAAACAAACTTACTACAACCTTTGGAACATGAAAAAAACATTTTGGTGATTTAAAGTAATTGTTTTTTTTAAGAATAAGTTTGTACTGTACGTACAGTAAGGGAGATAATTGCAAAAATTCACCTGTAGTAAGTCAGTCTTAAAAAAACAAACTTACTACAACCTTTGGAACATGAAAAAACCCTTTTGCTGATTTACAGTATTTGTTTTTAAATAATTATTATGTACTGTACGTACAGTGAGGGAGATATTGGCAAAAATTCACCTGTCGTAAGTCAGTCTTGAAAAAACAAACTTACTACAACCTTTGGAATATGAAAAACCCTTTTGGTGATTTACAGTAATTGTTTTTAAAGAATTATTATATACTGTACATACAGTTAGGGAGATAATGGCAAAATTTCACCTGTAGTAAGTAAGTCTTGTAACTACAAACGTACTACAACCTTTGGAACAGTAAAAAACAATTTTGGTGATTTACAGTAATTGTTTTTTTAAGAATGAGTGTGTACTGTACGTACAGTAAGGGAGATAATGGCAAAATTTCACCTGTAGTAAGTAAGTCTTGTAACTACAAACTTACTACAACCTTTGGAACATGAAAAAAAAAAAAACTTTTGGTGATTTACAGTAATTGTTTTCAAAGAATTATTATATACTGTACATACAGTAAGGGAGATATTGGCAAAAATTCACCTGTAGTAAGTCAGTCTTGTAACTAAAAACTTACTACAACCTTTGGAACATGAAAAAACCCTTTGGTGATTTACAGTAATTGTTTTTAAATAATTATTATATTCTGTACATACAGTAAGGGAGATATTGGCAAAAACTCACCTGTAGTAAGTCAGTCTTGAAAAAACAAACTTACTACAACCTTTGGAACATGAAAAAACCCTTTTGGTGATTTACAGTAATTGTTTTTAAAGAATTATTATATACTGTACATACAGTAAGGGAGATATTGGCAAAAATTCACCTGTAGTAAGTCAGTCTTGTGACTACAAACTTACTACAACCTTTGGAACATGAAAAAAACCCTTTTGGTGATTTACAGTAATTGTTTTTAAATAATTATTATATTCTGTACATACAGTAAGGGAGATAATGGCAAAAATTCACCTGTAGTAAGTCAGTCTTGAAAAAAAAAAACTTACTACAACCTTTGGAACATGAAAAAACCCTTTTGGTCATTTACAGTAATTGTTTTTAAATAATTATTATATTCTGTACATACAGTAAGGGAGATATTGGCAAAAATTCACCTGTAGTAAGTCAGTCTTGAAAAAACAAAACTTACTACAACCTTTGGAACATGAAAAAACCCTTTTGGTGATTTACAGCAATTTTCTTAAAGAATTATTATGTACTGTACGTACAGTGAGGGAGATATTGGCAAAAATTCACCTGTAGTAAGTCAGTCTTGAAAAAACAAACTTACTACAACATTTGGAACATGAAAAAATCCTTTTGGTGATTTACAGTAATTGTTTTTAAATAATTATTATATATTGCACATACAGTAAGGGAGATATTGGCAACAATTTACCTGTAGTAAGTCAGTCTTGTAAATACAAACTTACTACAACCTTTGGAACATGAAAAAACCCTTTTGGTGATTTACAGTAATTGTTTTTAAAGAATTATCATATACTGCACGTACAGTTAGGGAGATAATGGCAAAATTTCACCTGTAGTAAGTCTTGTAACTACAAACATACTACAACCTTTGGAACAGGAAAAAACAATTTTGGTGATTTACAGTAATTGTTTTTTTAAGAATGAGTGTGTACTGTACGTACAGTAAGGGAGATAATGGCAAAATTTCAACTGTAGTAAGTAAGTCTTGTAACTACAAACTTACTACAACCTTTGGAACATGAAAAAAAAACCTTTTGGTGATTTACAGTAATTGTTTTTAAATTATTATTATATACTGTACATACAGTAAGGGAGATATTGGCAAAATTTCACCTGTATTAAGTCAGTCTTGTAACTACAAACTTACTACAACTTTTGGAACATGAAAAAAAAAACCTTTTGGGGATTTACAGTAATTGTTTTTAAATAATTATTATATTCTGTACATACAGTAAGGGAGATAATGGCAAAAATTCACCTGTAGTAAGTCAGACTTGAAAAAACAAACTTACTACAACCTTTGGAACGTGAAAAAAACATTTTGGTGATTTCAAGTAATTGGTTTTTTTAAGAATAAGTGTGTACTGTACGTACAGTAAGGGAGATAATGGCAAAATTTCACCTGTAGTAAGTCAGTATTGAAAAACAAACTTACTACAACCTTTGGAACATGAAAAAACCCTTTTGGTGATTTACAGTAATTGTTTTTAAATAATTATTATATTCTGTACATACAGTAAGGGAGATATTGGCAAAAAATTCATCTGTAGTAAGTGAGTCTTGAAAAAACAAACTTACTACAACCTTTGGAACATGAAAAAACCCTTTTGGTGATTTACAGTAATTGTTTTAAATAATTATTATGTACTGTACGTACAGTGAGGGAGATATTGGCAAAAATTCACCTGTAGTAAGTCAGTCTTGAAAAAACAAACTTACTACAACCTTTGGAACATGAAAAAAAAAAATTTTTGGTGATTTACAGTAATTGTTTTTTTAAGAATGAGTGTGTACTGTACGTACAGTAAGGGAGATAATGGCAAAATTTCAACTGTAGTAAGTAAGTCTTGTAACTACAAACTTACTACAACCTTTGGAACATGAAAAAAAACCTTTTGGTGATTTACAGTAATTGTTTTTAAATAATTATTATATTCTGTACATACAGTAAGGGAGATAATGGCAAAAATTCACCTGTAGTAAGTCAGTCTTGAAAAAAAAAAACTTACTACAACCTTTGGAACATGAAAAAACCCTTTTGGTCATTTACAGTAATTGTTTTTAAATAATTATTATATTCTGTACATACAGTAAGGGAGATATTGGCAAAAATTCACCTGTAGTAAGTCAGTCTTGAAAAAACAAAACTTACTACAACCTTTGGAACATGAAAAAACCCTTTTGGTGATTTACAGCAATTTTTTTAAAGAATTATTATGTACTGTACGTACAGTGAGGGAGATATTGGCAAAAATTCACCTGTAGTAAGTCAGTCTTGAAAAAACAAACTTACTACAACATTTGGAACATGAAAAAATCCTTTTGGTGATTTACAGTAATTGTTTTTAAATAATTATTATATATTGCACATACAGTAAGGGAGATATTGGCAACAATTTACCTGTAGTAAGTCAGTCTTGTAAATACAAACTTACTACAACCTTTGGAACATGAAAAAACCCTTTTGGTGATTTACAGTAATTGTTTTTAAAGAATTATCATATACTGCACGTACAGTTAGGGAGATAATGGCAAAATTTCACCTGTAGTAAGTCTTGTAACTACAAACATACTACAACTTTTGGAACAGGAAAAAACAATTTTGGTGATTTACAGTAATTGTTTTTTTAAGAATGAGTGTGTACTGTACGTACAGTAAGGGAGATAATGGCAAAATTTCAACTGTAGTAAGTAAGTCTTGTAACTACAAACTTACTACAACCTTTGGAACATGAAAAAAAAACCTTTTGGTGATTTACAGTAATTGTTTTTAAATAATTATTATATACTGTACATACAGTAAGGGAGATATTGGCAAAATTTCACCTGTATTAAGTCAGTCTTGTAACTACAAACTTACTACAACTTTTGGAACATGAAAAAAAAAACCTTTTGGGGATTTACAGTAATTGTTTTTAAATAATTATTATATTCTGTACATACAGTAAGGGAGATAATGGCAAAAATTCACCTGTAGTAAGTCAGACTTGAAAAAACAAACTTACTACAACCTTTGGAACGTGAAAAAAACATTTTGGTGATTTCAAGTAATTGGTTTTTTTAAGAATAAGTGTGTACTGTACGTACAGTAAGGGAGATAATGGCAAAATTTCACCTGTAGTAAGTCAGTATTGAAAAACAAACTTACTACAACCTTTGGAACATGAAAAAACCCTTTTGGTGATTTACAGTAATTGTTTTTAAATAATTATTATATTCTGTACATACAGTAAGGGAGATATTGGCAAAAAATTCATCTGTAGTAAGTGAGTCTTGAAAAAACAAACTTACTACAACCTTTGGAACATGAAAAAACCCTTTTGGTGATTTACAGTAATTGTTTTAAATAATTATTATGTACTGTACGTACAGTGAGGGAGATATTGGCAAAAATTCACCTGTAGTAAGTCAGTCTTGAAAAAACAAACTTACTACAACCTTTGGAACATGAAAAAAAAAATTTTTTGGTGATTTACAGTAATTGTTTTTTTAAGAATGAGTGTGTACTGTACGTACAGTAAGGGAGATAATGGCAAAATTTCAACTGTAGTAAGTAAGTCTTGTAACTACAAACTTACTACAACCTTTGGAACGTGAAAAAAAACCTTTTGGTGATTTACAGTAATTGTTTTTAAATAATTATTATATACTGTACATACAGTAAGGGAGATATTGGCAAAATTTCACCTGTATTAAGTCAGTCTTGTAACTACAAACTTACTACAACTTTTGGAACATGAAAAAACCCTTTTGGTGATTTACAGTAATTGTTTTAAATAATTATTATGTACTGTACGTACAGTGAGGGAGATATTGGCAAAAATTCACCTGTAGTAAGTCAGTCTTGAAAAAACAAACTTACTACAACCTTTGGAACATGAAAAAAAAACCTTTTGGTGATTTACAGTAATTGTTTTTAAATAATTATTATGTAATGTACATACAGTGAGGGAGATATTGGCAAAATTTCACCTGTAGTAAGTCAGACTTGTAACTAAAAACTTACTACATCCTTTGGAACATGAGAAAACCCTTTTTGTGATTTACAGCAATTGTTTTTAAAAAATTATTATGTACTGTACGTACAGTGAGGGAGATATTGGCAAAAATTCACCTGTAGTAAGTCGGTCTTGAAAAAACAAACTTACTACAACCTTTGGAACATGAAAAAAAAAAAACCTTTAGGTGATTTACAGTATTTGTTTTTAAATAATTATTATATACTGTACATACAGTAAGGGAGATATTGGCAAATATTCACCTGTAGTAAGTCAGTCTTGTAACTACAAACTTACTACAACCTTTGGAACATGAAAAAAACCCTTTTGGGGATTTACAGTAATTGTTTTTAAATAATTATTATATTCTGTACATACAGTAAGGGAGATAATGGCAAAAATTCACCTGTAGTAAGTCAGACTTGAAAAAACAAACTTACTACAACCTTTGGAACATGAAAAAAACATTTTGGTGATTTAAAGTAATTGTTTTTTTTAAGAATAAGTTTGTACTGTACGTACAGTAAGGGAGATAATTGCACAATTTCACCTGTAGTAAGTCAGTATTGAAAAAAAACTTACTACAACCTTTGGAACATGATAAAACCCTTTTGGTGATTTACAGTAATTGTTTTTAAATAATTATTATATTCTGTACATACAGTAAGGGAGATATTGGCAAAAATTCACCTGTAGTAAGTCAGTCTTAAAAAAACAAACTTACTACAACCTTTGGAACATGAAAAAACCCTTTTGCTGATTTACAGTATTTGTTTTTAAATAATTATTATGTACTGTACGTACAGTGAGGGAGATATTGGCAAAAATTCACCTGTCGTAAGTCAGTCTTGAAAAAACAAACTTACTACAACCTTTGGAATATGAAAAACCCTTTTGGTGATTTACAGTAATTGTTTTTAAAGAATTATTATATACTGTACATACAGTTAGGGAGATAATGGCAAAATTTCACCTGTAGTAAGTAAGTCTTGTAACTACAAACGTACTACAACCTTTGGAACAGGAAAAAACAATTTTGGTGATTTACAGTAATTGTTTTTTTAAGAATGAGTGTGTACTGTACGTACAGTAAGGGAGATAATGGCAAAATTTCACCTGTAGTAAGTAAGTCTTGTAACTACAAACTTACTACAACCTTTGGAACATGAAAAAAAAAAAACATTTGGTGATTTACAGTAATTGTTTTCAAAGAATTATTATATACTGTACATACAGTAAGGGAGATATTGGCAAAAATTCACCTGTAGTAAGTCAGTCTTGTAACTATAAACTTAGTACAACCTTTGGAACATGAAAAAAAACCCTTTTGGTGATTTACAGTAATTGTTTTTAAATAATTATTATATTCTGTACATACAGTAAGGGAGATAATGGCAAAAAATCACCTGTAGTAAGTCAGACTTGAAAAAACAAACTTACTACAACCTTTGGAACATGAAAAAAACATTTTGGTGATTTAAAGTAATTGTTTTTTTTTTTAAGAATAAGTGTGTACTGTATGTACAGTAAGGGAGATAATGGCAAATTTTCACCTGTAGTAAGTCAGTCTTGTAACTACAAACGTACTACAACCTTTGGAACATGAAAAAAAAAACCTTTTGGTGATTTACAGTAATTGTTTTTAAATAATTATTATATATTGCACATACAGTAAGGGAGATATTGGCAAAAATTTACCTGTAGTAAGTCAGTCTTGTAAATAGAAACTTACTACAACCTTTGGAACATGAAAAAACCCTTTTGGTGATTTACAGTAATTTTTTTTAAAGAATTATTATATACTGTACATACAGTTAGGGAGATAATGGCAAAATTTCACCTGTAGTAAGTAAGTCTTGTAACTACAAAAGTACTACAACCTTTGGAACAGGAAAAAACAATTTTGGTGATTTACAGTAATTGTTTTTTTTAAGAATGAGTGTGTACTGTATGTACAGTAAGGGAGATAATGGCAAAAATTCACCTGTAGTAAATAAGTCTTGTAACTACAAAAGTACTACAACCTTTGGAACAGGAAAAAACAATTTTGGTGATTTACAGTAATTGTTTCTTTAAGAATGAGTGTGTACTGTACGTACAGTAAGGGAGATAATGGCAAAATTTCAACTGTAGTAAGTAAGTCTTGTAACTACAAACTTACTACAACCTTTGGAACATGAAAAAAAAACCTTTTGGTGATTTACAGTAATTTTTTTTAAAGAATTATTATATACTGTACATACAGTAAGGGAGATATTGGCAAAAATTCACCTGTAGTAAGTCAGTCTTGTAACTACAAACTTACTACAACCTTTGGAACATGAAAAAACCCATTTGGTGATTTACAGTAATTGTTTTTAAATAATTATTATGTACTGTACGTACAGTGAGGGAGATATAGGCAAAATTTCACCTGTAGTAAGTCAGTCTTGAAAAAACAAACTTACTACAACCTTTGGAACATGCAAAAAACATTTTGGTGATTTAAAGTAATTGTTTTTTTAAGAATAAGTGTGTACTGTATGTACAGTAAGGGAGATAATGGCAAAATTTCACCTGTAGTAAGTCAGTCTTGTAACTACAACCGTACTACAACCTTTGGAACAGGAAAAAACAATTTTGGTGATTTACAGTAATTGTTTTTTTAAGAATGAGTGTGTACTGTACGTACAGTAAGGGAGAT